>NW_011889634.1:164033-168454 GCF_000151845.1 Pteropus vampyrus
GCCTTGTTCCTCATCTAAGGAGAAAATATTTGATATTTCATCAAGTATGATGTTAGCTACTAGTGTTTATAGATATCCTTAATCATGTAAAAAAAGTTCTGTTTTATTCCTTGTGCTGAGAAATTTATTATGAATAACTGTTGAATTTTATCAAAATGTTTTCTCTACCCCTATTGAAAGTATCAAGTAGTTTTTCTTCTGTTGCCTGTTAATGTAATAAATTGTATTAATACATTGAATACTAAAATAATCTTGGATTCCCAGGATAAATCCTGTTTGGTTGAGATGTATTACATTTTTATGTACTACTGGATTTAGTCTGATAATATTTTGTAGAGGATTTTTGGCATCTATGTTCATGAGGGTCTCTAGTTTTCTTGTACTGTTTTTGTTTTGGTATCAATTAATGCTGGCTTCCTAAAGTGAGTGGGGAAGTGTTCTGTCCTCTTTTATTTTCTGGAAGAGATTATGTAGAATTGATATAATTTCTTCCATACGTGTTTGGTAGAATTCACAGTTAAGTGACTTGGGCCTGGCATTTTCTTTGCGAGAAGGTTTATAACCACAAATTAAATTTCTTTTATAGAAGTAGACTATTAGCGTAACTTACTTCCTCTTGAATTCTGTAGTTTGTGTTGTTCAAGGAATTGGTACGTTTCATCTAAGTTATCATATTTATGGATATAGAGTTATTCGCTGAATTCCCTTATTGTACTTTCAGTGCCTATAGGGTTTGTAGTGATATCCTCTCCTTTCAAATCCATTTACCAAACAACTGGAAGAGTAATCCTTCCAAAACACATACATGATCATGCCAACCTTCAGCTTCAAGTCTTCCAGGGTTCCCCCATAATCTTCAAGATGAAGTCCAAAGTCCTTAAAACTCTTCATCATCTGACCCCTGTATTCACACTTTCTGTGTCACCTACACTATATTACTTTAACCCATTTCCCATTTGCCCTGCGAACACTCTCCAGCGGCATCTGCAGCTGCAGCATTTACCTCGAGATAGCTCACAGATTACAGTCCTAACAATACCCCCAAGGTTTGCCACGAAATATCTAGCTTTTATTATTTTCATATTGCTCTAGTATATCCATAGTCTTTGGAAACAAATGACGTCATTCTATTCATAGCATTCTGTTTTTAGTGGTATTCCTACTTACAAAATATAGTAATTCTCAATCGCTGAAAATGTCACATTCTCAAAAACATAGCATTCCTACGCGTGATGTTAACATCATTCTTGAACAGTTGTTAGCCGAAGATTCATTTGATGAATCCGATTTATGTATACATTTCTGTTACATTAGGATTAGAGATAAGTTCTGTTTAGAAATAACTCCAAGAACAGTTTTTATATTTTATTTTCACATTGAAAACCAGTCAGATCTGCTTCAGCCTCAAAAAGTGTGTTTATGTAAAATTAACGCTGGCAGTGAGCTGCATGTTTTTCTCTAAACGGGAAATGGGTTAAATTCTTTCAGCTCTTTCTGCTCTTTCTTGCTTTTAGAATGTGCACCAGGTTGCACTCATAGCCTGAAATAATGGGGAATAATGGAGGCCTCTCAAGAACAATTAAAATACCAACATATTTAGAAAGAGACCTATTAGTAATGCAAATATGAAATACTTTTGATCTTGATATTCGGGTCATTAAAACTTAATCAGGCCATTAGAACCTTTCATTGACTTACCAGTGAATCAAAGAAAGACAGCAGATCCAGGGCTATAGGTGTTTACCTGCTTATCTCAAGTCAACAATCTAAATCAAATCAAAGAAAAATCCCAAACTTAGAAATAACTTTAGAATTCATCTCTTCTAACTTGCTTCTCAATTCATTAATTTCTTGTCTGATGTCCCTGACAAAGTCACTTTTTAATGCATTCAACAGACACAAATTGAGCACCTGTCCCTAAATCATTTAATCCTAAAGATGAAAGCACTTTGGTTGCTACTTCCAAGGAATTCATATAAAGCCTGTCCTTGAATGCTGACTTCATGACGTAAATTATTATCAAGTTCTCTTGAACAAAAATCTGCCTCTATACAACTTCCAGAAGAAAAATCTCTGTTCTGTCTTTGAATATTTTTAGGGAGTGATTATACTTTTGTGCCATCCAGCCCAACTCAAGTGTCTTTTAGGCAAAATTACCAAGTTTGTTCTATCACTCCTTGTGTGATTTGGTGTCTAAGCCACTCATGACCTCCTGATGTGTCACAGTCCTCTATGCACATTCGAGTGTGTCAAATTCCCTCTTCGTGTGAAGAGCTCAAACTGGAAGATATACCTCCAATGTGTTCTATAATGATTCGAACACTGTGTTTTTACTAATGCAGCTACAATTCCTTGGCTTTTTGAAAACACTCCTGTGATTCTGCTATATGAGTATGGGCTTTAAAGTCAGATCTAAATTTTTATTGATAGATAATTTTGTAATTTGAGGCAAGTTACTTCATATCTCTAAACCTTAAATTTATCTGTGAAACAGATATCATGATTTCCTTATAGAATTTTTTGAGAGTGAAAATATAGAACATATGTAAATCCCCTAACACAGTACTCAATGCATAAATGCTCAAAAATTTTTAATTGATGCTATTATTATCACTTCTACTTTCACAGACACATCCATTGTTTTTTTTTTTTTCCCACATAAACTGACACCAAATCTGAAACCATCCATCCTGTAATTAACTGATTTTCTTCCTGAAATTTAAGACTTCACATTTACTATATGGTAACAGACCACAGTGCTTTCATATTATCTTCCCAATTTATCAAGATTTTCTCTTTTTATCCTATTGTGTCATTGCAGATTTGATAAACCTGACCTTTAAGTCCTCATCCAAGTCACTGATAATGCTGCAACTAACAGAAAGATCAAGGACAAAAAGCTCTGTGACACATCAGGAGGCCTTCATCCAGGTTTACATCTATTTCCACTTTTCATCAATTGTTTAATGAGTTGTGAATAGAGCTTACTGTATTGACATCTTATACATATTCCTTCATCTTTCAACAAGAGCATCCTAAGAGAAAACAGGGCTGATAAATTTGTGCCTGGCATGCCTCATATCTATTTACCTAGTAACTCTGTTAAATAGGAAAATTATATTTGCTATGATTTAGTGAATTTATACTGGCTCTTGATGCTCATTTTCTTTGCTAATATCTATAAATTATCTCTCTAACTGTCCCTAATATTTCTCTTCTTCCATACTCTTCATTGCAGTAGGCAAAATAATGCCCCTCCCCCCAAATTTGTCTAAGTCCTAATACCAGAACGTGTGAATTCATTACTTTATATGGCAAAGGAGGTTTACAGATGTGATTAAGGTTAAGGATCTTGAAATGAGATAATCCTGAATAAAGCAAGTAGTTCCAGTCTAATCACATGAGTTCTTAAAAGCAGAGAATCTCTTTCTTGGCTGTGATCAGAGGGAGATCAAGTTCTCTAGTGATTAGAGGAAAAGGATGAGAGAGGTGCAATGTTGCTGGCTTTGAATACAGAGGAAGGAGGCCACAGCCAAAGAATGTGGGCAGCTTCTAAAAGCTGGAAAAGACAAGAAACAGATACTCCTCTGGAGTCTCCAGAAAGGAGTTAGCTCTGCCAACACCTTGATTTTAGCCAGTACACGTGAGACCTGTACTGGCCTTATGACCTTGAGAACTATAAGAGAATATTCTTGTGTTATTTTAAGCCACTAATAGTAATTTGTTAGAGCTGCCATAGGAAACTAATACTTTCTCATCCTCCTCCTCTATTGTAAATATATACTTTGAGTTGATATAAATCTTTCTTCAAATTCATTTTTGGCCAATTGGGGCTTAATTTGGCCAAGGTATAGAACACCAATAGTAGTCTGGTGAACTGCAAGAAATCGTTAAATAATCTCCTCTTAATTGGCATTTATTCCCTAGTTAATAAATTATCCTTATCTTTTCATTAATGCAGGTTGCAATGAAATGTCTACAAAACGAAATTTTGTTAGAATTGATCACCACGACTGTGTAACAATATTCCTTTTTTAAAAAAAATCTAAAGTTCTTCTGATCTTTACTCCTTTGCACTTCTGATGTAATTCAGTAAAATCAGGTGCAGAGTTACTGAATGTATTCTATCCTTACAACACATACAATAATATTATTGTGAAGGCTACATTTGTAAGCCAGAGCCCAACTCTCATTTAGGTTTTGTGATTTTCAGTAGTCACTTCCATCCTTTGGCTTCCATTCCCCAGTTTTCATGCCTAGAAAAATCCGAACATTAAATGGCATAATCTCTAAGGTCTCTTTTTCCCTCTAAATTGCTGTGTTATAATCCAAAAACAAAAAGTTTCTGTTTCTTTGCTGAAGAAAAGACTGATTGAAGTACACTACTTCAATCCTTTGTTCATGCCAATCCCTCTACATGA
>NW_011889635.1:0-10664 GCF_000151845.1 Pteropus vampyrus
TATGAGTAAAGAGTCATTAGCATAATTTGTCACAGACCTGCTTATAAGTAGAAAAGCCAAGAAAATGAAATGTATTACACATTGTACCCTCAGGTTATACCACAAAATGAAATCAATAGCATTGGAGTAGTTCTATCATCAATTTATGTTTTATCTTAATTGTTCTGTCTTTTATTCCTGATTCAAAGGCTAGTTATTTAAGCAAAACACAATGACTTTTTTATTGAAAGCTATAGGTTTTTTGTCCACATATAATGATAGTTATCATTTTACCATAAAAAAACTTGCACTTCACTTGTAGTCAATAAATCAAAGTGAGCTATAAAGATGCGCATTGTTGCTTTTCTGCTACATAAACATATGAGATGTGGGTGATTTTTTGGCAGTAATATTGATACGAGTTTTTTCTGAACACAAGTTCCTTGAAGACTTTTCATGACCAATAACATGTGTCCTGAACCTAGGAGAGGTTGAGTTGGTCTGGAGAGACAGAAATCATAGACAGGAAAAAAAAAGGATTCATAATTTTGAAATACCATTTTCAAAACATGAATGCATTCACATTTATCTTTCATTCATAAAATGAAGATAAGTATTTGATCAAAAATAAGGTGTCCAAAAAAATCATGAGAGCTAAAGAAGAAATTATGAATACCTGAGAGAAAGGGATCAGCAGAAGAGAAATAAAAGGTGGGAAATTGGAAGACCAGAGGGTTTGTGGTGAAAGACTGGGAAATCAATCTTTACTTTCCAGCTATGAATGTGGAGGGACAGAAATTTTCCAAAACTCTTCAGAGTTCCTATAATATCAAGCACTAGGAGGCCTCTCCCAAACACATTCCCATAATTAAGACATTTTACTGGCTTTACTTGTTGTAATGACTACCTAAATTATGGCAAAGAAAAACTGACAAGTCTGCTATATCATAGGAAGTATATGTGGTATATATGCTGCATATTTGCATATCAGTAGCCTAATATTCAAATCCCTTCTTAATTTGGCCTTAACTCTCCAGACTCACTACTTCACTGGACAAGCCTTTATTGAGTATCTTCTTGTGCTGTGCATTTTAGGTATTGGGATATATCAAAACACAGACACAAAACTCTAC
This sequence comes from Pteropus vampyrus, assembly GCF_000151845.1. Classification (NCBI taxonomy): domain Eukaryota; kingdom Metazoa; phylum Chordata; class Mammalia; order Chiroptera; family Pteropodidae; genus Pteropus; species Pteropus vampyrus. The sequence goes on from NW_011889635.1 coordinate 1,113, forward strand.
CCTCGTGGAATTTAAATTCATTACAAATAATTCGACAATATTCTGCTCACCAGCCACACTGAAATATCAGTATGCTTAATATGGACATATGAAATATAATCATAAAAGTCTACTTTTCTTTTTACTATCTTCTGTATTCTGCTGATTTGAGATAGTCTTTTCTTCTGTTGTCGAATAAAAGGTCCAGAAATTCCATGAGTTTTTACAAACATGGTTCTAGTTAATAGAAAGTAATATGAGCATGCTAAGTTATAAAAATAAAAGATTCTCTAATTCAATACATGAGTCAATATTTCAAATTTCATTTAATGTAAATTTGTTCTCTCTTCCCAATTAAGATGTGTTCTTGGAAAAAAGAGGTTGCAATTGACTTCTTTTCTCTCTATTCATCACCTCCTTTCCAGTTTACTAGAAGTGGCTTTTTTAACACTCAGGTTGCCATCATCTGCAGTTGGAGACGGAGGAGAAAAGATTGGTAAGGTAGGGAGGAAAGTTCCAACTTAATTATTACTATTGTGAAGTGGTTGAACATTCTGTGAGACAGACCTGTGTTTAAAAGAGACATCGTCCATGGGACACTTTTAGCCCTGGAAGTGCTCTTCTGCAGCAACTTGATTTGGGCAGCATCTTTCATTTAAATCCATTTGATCAGTTCAGGAGAAATTCAGCAATTCATCTCCAGCTTTTGCTGTTTGCATTCTCATCACTCCTCCAGGTGACCCTGTTAAAGAGAATCCACAAAAATCTACAATTCACATATATCTCAAATCTGGATGTTGGGTAACATTCACAGGCACTTTGCCTGCATAATTCTATGAGTTCCGGCTTCTGGCAATTCTGAAAAGTAAGATAATATATGCCGGAGTGCATCACATAGTCCAGCAATTATCTGATCACCAATATGACAATTGCTTGCTATTGCTTGCTATCACAGTGTCAGAACGTCTACATCTAGAGTTCTTTTGTGCTGTACTCCACTTGTTAGAATATTTATCTGGCCCTACAATTTGCCTGTGAAGTTTTGGGCTTAGGGAGAGCTGACGATTACTATGCTGATACACCTACTAGTATTTTTTGGTGGAATAAAGTCCTTCATTTATGCCCAGGGATCTTTTATCTTTTGTCAATATCTATAGACCTTTAGTGGGCTAAATTATTAACCTGTATAGTTATTTCTGTGGAAATTCTCTTTCTCCTAGGTGTCCTCTTTACTTGCAAACTTATTTAAGTGGGAAACGTATTATCAAACCAAAACACTATAGATAATATCTACAATTAAATAGAGCAGTAACCTAACTTCCAAATCACAGAATGTGAATGGCTGTAGAAAACAACTGACATAAAATCTCTACAATATCAGCAAGTATGATAACAACTACTTTTAAGGATATTCAGGGAAATGTAAGGATTTTTGTTCATCATGAGAACCAGTAAACCTCGAAGATGTCCAGCTACACTAAATGAAAAATTTACTAATAGAAAAGCAGTCATAGCACAAAAATCCACTCTAAGGAGAAAATATTGAGAGCAGAATATAAATTGAGCAGAATAGACACAATAGGGCAAAAAAGAAAAAGAAAAAAGAAAAGAAAATTTATCCAGTTAAAGTGGGAGCACAGAAAAAAGCAAGTGGGTTTCAAAAATAAAAGGATATCTATTTTCAACAATATAAAAACACTAAAACAGGTATTCTAGAGCTGTAAATTAGAAAAGCTATCATAGTGCACCTTCATTTTAAGAGAATGTAAAGACTAATTTTATTTAAACCCTAATGATAGAAAAGAATCAAGGTCGAAGTCACAAAGTGAAAAGAGAATAGCAAGCAAAATAATGTCTTTAAGAATATGAAGTCATTTTTTAAAAAGATAAAAACTGTACCTTCGTATTGTAAAACGAGCTAATTTATGAAGAAAAGAGATGCTCTGAAAAACATGCATCAGAATTAGAAAAAATAAAAATAAAAAATGTTAAATCTAAATGCAATGAATAAATATGTTAAATAGATTAGGCAGAAAGTAATATAAAAGGAGATTTATCACTTATATAATACAAGAATCCTAAGATGAAAAACAAATTAAAGAAACAGAAAAAATATTAAAATATAGAATTTAAGAAAACTTTCCTGAAATAGTATTTGAATGGACATATCATATATAAGCAGAAGATGACTCAGAATAGCCAATATGGAGGTATGTTAAATAAATTATTGGACTTTAAAAAACAGGAAACTCTTTGAAAAATCGACATCAGTCCAACACTCATTTAAAAGGAAACCAGTTTGTAGTTCCACCTTTTGACATTAATGCCTCAAAGAAGAAGAAAATAGAGTAATATATTTAAGTCAAAGAGAAAAAATATGGACTAAAGCTCATATAAAATATCTAGCCAAATTTAGGTTCAATTACAAGGGCCTCAGATGAACTCTACATAATGTATATGAACATAGCAAATGCTGAAACTATGAGCCTGCTGTGAGGAGTCTCCTAGAACACAAGATACAAATAACTATATGACCGATTATATTATCAATATTAACAATGAGGAAAAAAGTTACTTCTATTTAGATGTGCGGGAAAGGTAGAGATGAAGCAGAAGCAATAGCCAAAAGAAAATAAAAAAGAATGTGAAGCATATTACGTAAAGTAAAAGTAAGGGTTAGAAGGAGTCAGCAAACTACAGTCTCTTGGTCAAAACTGGCCCAAGCTTGTTTTAGTAAGTGACATTTTATTGGAGTGCAGTCATCTCCATTTGTTTACCTATTGAAATACAGCCCACCCTTTTGTTTGCATATTGTCTCTTTCTCCTTTCAAACTACAACAGCTAGTTGAGTGCTTTCAACAGAAGCTAGATAGCTCATAAAACCAAATCTATTTATCTCATTAGTCACATTTGGATTATGAAAGTGAATCAACTTATTATTGTGAAGTCCAGTGACATAAAGGAAAGCAACACAGTTTTCCCTGTCTTTACTGCAGGAGCAGGACCTCTGGGTAATCAATTATTTCATATGGACAGGTTTCTCTTTCTAGAAATATTTTAGCTAATAAATACAGAAGAACCTAAAGGAATTAATAGGTAGGAAATGACTATCAGTGAATGCTATTATCACAAAAGGAGAGTCAAAGGAATTTGGTGTTTCTCCTTAAAGAAATAGTACATAAAGTAGTCCTCCCTTATCCCTGGTTTTACTTTTCAAGTTTTCCGTTATTGTCATCTGAAAATATGACATGGAAAATTAAAACATAAAAAATTCATAAATTTCAAATTGTACATTGTTCTGAGTAGTATGATGAAATCTCTCCCCCATCATTCCATCCAGGTAGTGAATCTCCTTTATGCAGTGTCTCCACACCACTGTATACACTACCCACCCATTAGTCAGTAGCCCTGTGGGTTTTCATTCAACCTCCTTGGTATCGTGGTATTGGTGCTCAAGTTACGCTTTTTTAGTAAATGATTGGCCCAAAGTGCAATTGTTGTGATTCTAGCAAGTGGGATATGCCTAAAAGAAGCCATAAAGTGCTTCCTTTTAGTAAAAAAGTTAAAAGTCCCCCCTTCATCATAAAAGAAAACAAACCATATGCTAAAATCTAGAGTAAGAACAAATCTATCCATGAAATTATAAAGAAGGAAAGAGAAATTTGTGCTAGGTTTGCTGTGTTGCACCTGACACTGAAAGTTATGGTCGCAGTGCATGACAAGTGTTTCGTTAAGATGGGAAAGACATTACATTTGTGGGCAGAAGCCATGAACAGAAAATGTGTTCCAATTGACAGCAATGAGTTGCACCAGAAAACACTGAGGCTATATGAAGGTATCAACAAGAGATCCCCTGAAATGAGTAAGCACATTCATATAACTTTTATTATATTGTTATAATCGTTCTATTTATTATAAGTATTTTTTTAATTCCTTACTATGCTAATTTATAAGTTAAGTTTTATCATAGGTACTTGCGTATAAGGAAAAAAAAAAAACATAATGCATCAGGGTTAAGTATTATCTGAGATTTCAAGCAACTATCGAGGGTCTTAGAAAGTAGATACCCTGAGGATAAGAGGATACTGTATCACCTATGATTTATTTCTAAAAACAACAACAAAAACCTGGATCTAACCAGGACTCTATTTATAGTTGCTGATTTATAGAAAATAAGGAGTCAGAAAAATATGAAATGAGCCACTTAATATGTAGTCATCAGTATCCAGATCAGAAATCAGTTTTTTTGAACAAGTTGAATAAAAAGAAGTGACAGTGCTGAAGCCTATACATTAAAAGAACTTAAAAGACCTATCGAATTATTGTAATGTATAGATGAACCTTAATTGGATCCTCATGTGAATAAAATGTTAATATAAATATTGACAATATTTATTGATATGAAGGAATTTTTATTAATTTGGGGGTAAGTTATTGTGATTAAATTTTAACAGTTCTTATATTTAGAGATTCATATTAAAATATTTACAGGTGAAATATTATGTCTCTGCTCTGCTTCAAAATAATGGAATGAAGGAGCAATTGGAAGTATAGAAAAAAAGATTTCCCAGGACTCGATAATGTTGAGCTTGATATTTTATACATGGAATTTCATTGTAACAGAGTCTATAATTTTATTTATGTTTAAGATGTCCCATATGAAAAGATTAAATGTTTTCAATGCCGATGATGTCAAATTTTGGAAAAGAGTTCTAAATTTTTATTCAATTTTAAATTTTCATTCAGATATTATATTCAGTTACAGCATAGTCATAAAAGTTTGCAAGTGACTTCATTAATAACTTCTTGGTACAGGCATCACAATCAAATACTTCCTTAATGAATTCAATTTATTCTTTTTATTATCTTTATTCATATGCTATGGGGTAGAACTCAAAACCATAGGGCAGCTAATTCTGAAGAAAGGATGGACCTTTAAATAATAAATTAACATTAATTTACATAAAGATCTTACTTGCATAGCTAACAGACTGGGAATTGATCATAGGCCATTGACAATCATATTATTAAATAAAACTGTATTAGAAATACATGAGTCTGTATTTCAGACTGAAGAGGCAACATTTAGTCATGAAATGTTAACAGCAATATTCAAGAATCAGGCATTAAACCAATTAATAGTTAACATTAGGCTTCCCGAATTTTTGAGAGAATAATTCATGAATTTGCTATTCCTTCTCACCTCTACATGCATAAAGGGGCACATATAAGGATATATGTGTGCATTAGGTAGATTGTTATTATCTTTAGATTTATATTCAAATTACTGTAATGAGAGCAAGCCGTATTATATTCACATATGAGTACTAAATATATTTCTATTCCTAGAAATCAGAGCTATTTGGTAAAAAATATCAAGTTCCACAACCTAAATATTTACCAAACTTTTCTTCTTAAGTTTAACCACTCATTTGTTTCAAAAGAAGAAGACAAATATAATTTTCGATCAACTTTTACAGTTATGTTTATTTGCAAAAAGGTAGTTTACATAATGTAAATTAGACTGACACTAACCTGTTGATTCCTTAGATTTTATAAAAATATAATTGCCTGCAGTTTAAAGATTTTAAAAACTCAAAGAACTGCTCTGCTATTTTTAAACCATTTAATTATGGAAGTGATGCTTAATCACGAAAGACAACTTAATTCCTTTAATTCCAAAGACACACTGTGTATAATCTGATTTTTTAAGGATTTTGATTGTACCTGTGCAGCTAGATCAGTAAATGAGATTGGAAGTAAAAGAAAAGAGTGATTTATTTTTAATGATCATCAGTTGATCTCGTATGGGAAAATTTTCAGGCCTCTTCTACCTTTTACTTCCATCTTATTCTCGTTCTCTTCCACTGGCATTTTATGTGATCGTACACTTGCTCTGGCTCTCTTCTTTTTTCTTCTTCCCCCTTCTAAAAATGCTGATTGGTGGAGTGTTGTGATAGGATGTCCAGGAATGGCCCCACTTCATGCTTTTCTGAGCCTTTATTCTACTAATGGTTAAATTAAATTTATCTTTTCTGGTTCTCCTAGGTTTTAAAAATGTTGGTGTGATTGCTAAAAGAAAAAAAAAAAAAGAATTGCTTTAGTGTAAAGGAGTTTCCCTCAATGAATGGAAAAAAAGATAGCCTTTATCCCATTATTGGTAATATCTCACAGAACCGTGCTGGTCCACTTCACAAATTGGCTTTGCCTTGTTTTTCTGTGTGGTTAAACTATATCAAATCGAAATTTTGAAGAAAGTTTTCAAAATTAAAAGGTGTGATACTGAATCTTCAACTTTTCATTTACTGACAAGTGTCATTTTTAGAAAATCACTTAAACTTTTCTCATTATCTTTTCTTTCCTCTTTCTGAAATGGAGATGAACATTTTCATTTCCTAGAAATGGGTGTTAATTAAATATAATATGACATACACGGATTGATAAATGTCAGTCTCTCATTTCAACATGTATTTATCTTTATTCTAAGAAAACATAAATACCAGAAACCACACAATTCAGGGAATGTCTAGCAGTTACATACCCATTAACAATATACTATATCCCAGAGGGTTAGCCAGTACCTCATAGCTGAATGAGAATAAGGTTCATTATCTAACATACTCAAAAAATGACAGTGTTCTACAATATTATACACAAAGTCTGAAAATAGCGTGTTATTGTCCTGACATTTCAAGAGTATGAAATCTTCTCAGCGTTGTCATCTATCAGAAATTAAAATAAACAGAAAACACTTCTGAGTGTTCATAATCTTCCTACATTCTTCACCGAGAACTTTTAGACTGTATTTCATTAGATGATAAGCAGAACACTATCAATTTATTGAACATCCCCTTACATAATATCACTTACTTTTCGAAAGAACTCAGAGATTGACAAGGACCATTTCAGGGAGTCAGCGTGGACTCAAAGCACATAACTGGTCCTTGTTTCATAGTCCAGACGGGCATTCACAAAGATAACACCAATGATGTTATTAATTTGAAAATTATCAAGAATTAAAATACGATTGCTTGGTCATTTTCTTTACACTACAGGAAAAGTAATTCTTTTTAAAAGGCACTGTGATTTAAAAAGCGCCCATTTATATGAACAGAAATGCATAAAAGTGAATATATACTGGCTTTTGAAACCATGTTCCAGAATTGATTGACATCAGTGTTATCCTAAGTGCATGCCTTGAAATTCTAAGATTTTTTTCTTTAAGATTCTCCTAACAATTAATATTTCTGAAATCAATTACATTTGGGAGCAATGCATCGTATACTCCTCACCATAAATTCAGATGGCCCTCTACAGTACTAAAGGCCTTCAAAATTCTGTTTTAAAGAAACTCATACAATTTTGTTTCCTCAAGTTATTTATGACCTTATTAGATTATAATACTTTTGATAATGTAAGGTATCTTATTATTCTGTATATTCTGCTATGAACACATGAGGGAAAAACAGATATTTTAATATGTTGGTTATTTCGAAAACATGATTTCTTATTTTAAATAGATTAAAATATTTTACTCTGATGTTCATTTTTCAAAATAAATTTGCTCATATATAATTGAGTGAAGAGTGGGATACTTTGGGATATTTTATAATATCCTACTTCTTGCACTCCTGCTATTTTTTCTCACTTTAGTTTTTTCCACAGCCTTTATTACTACCTAAATGCTATATATTTATTAGTTTAATAATTTTTATTGTCTATCTCCACTTATTGGATGGTTAAAGTCTGTGAGAGCAAGGATCTATTTCTTCAATGCTCTAGCCCTCATGCTATCTTGAAAGAAGAGACTCACAGAATGAAAGTATGAGAAGAGCCCTCGGGCAGAACTGCCATCTTCCAGTAATTCGCAAAAATGAAGAACACAAATGAAAGGAGGAAAGGCACCCGCTATATGTTCTCTTGGCCTTTTAGAAAACATAGAGTTGTTCTTTTGGCCACATACATGTGAATCTACAAGAAAGGTGATATTGCAGATATCGAGGGAATGGGCACTGTTCAAAAAGGAATGCCCCACAAATGCTATAATGGCAAAATTGGAAGACTTTACAATGTTACCTAGTAACAGTATGCATTGTTGTAAACAAACAAGTTAAGGGCAAGATTCTTACCAAGACAATTAATGGATGTATTGAACATATTAAGCACTCTAAGATATGAGATAACTTCCTGAAATGTGCAAAGGAAAATGATCAAAAAGAGAAGGAGGCCAAAGAGAATGGTCATCAACCTGGGATCAACTGAAGTGCCATCCTGCTCTACCCAGAGAAGCACACTTTGTGAGAATGAATGGAATAGAACTTGAGCTGCTGGAGCCCATTCCCTATGAATTATTCACATGATAGGTTGGAAAAAATAAAACAAAAGACCTCTCATTGAGTAGATGTCCCTCCCCCCATAGAAAAATTTAAAGTAAACCAACTGTTCTAATTCATTTGATGATGTCTTTATTATTCAGGTTGAGTGTTTTTTTCTTGCTGAAAGATATGAGGTGGTTTCCTGTGCAACAAAGTATAGTCCATTGGTTAGGAAATGGCATCTGCTGAATTACAGTTAAGATCAGAGAAAGTTGATCACTCCTAATTGTGTCATCAATTGCTGTACTTCGAGGATTAGGAACTTGCCTTGGAAGTCTGCTACTTGAAATTAGATGGTTGAAAGTGCCCTGTTCTTTGTGAGTTACATTTGTTTCCACTTTTCACATCTCAGAAAGTCACAGTGTTTGTGATAATTTGGAAGTAGACTACCTTTTTTATTTCAACCAGGGGAAGACATTTTTGTATAGCAGTTTACAAAATGCATTGCATTGTAAGCACTTTACATAATTTACTGATAAACCTTGGAATAAGTAGTGTTTTACCCATATTCCACAAAGGAAGCTGAGTCGCATTTAACTTCCCCAAGGTTTCAGGTGTGCAGAGATTCAAGCCCAGGCAGTCTGGCTCCATAACTCTGGTCTCAATTCCTAATATTATATTGCCTCATATCAGTGAGAACATTTTAAAGATTATTTTTATAGTTTAACCATGTTTAGGTTATTTAGTTGCTTCCTTAATATTTTTACTTGGATGTGGCATATCTTAAAATCAACACATTTGAAAGAGAATTGATTACATCCCATCCTAGCTGCCTTCAGTTTTCTGTGATAGCTATAGCTATAGTATCTGTTTATTTGAAATAAAAACCTGACTTCTAGTATTCTCTTACCACTAATAGAAAAAAAAGAGAAAGAGAGAAAGTGTCAGAACAGATTGAGAAATCACAGCTTCAGTCAGATGTTGGAAGTCTAAGGGTGAAGGAAGTTTAATAACATTTAGAGAGGAGGCACAACAGCACAGTAGAAAGATATGATGTTGAGCACTTGTTACACTGACAGCAATTTTCTATAATGGTTGGTTGTTGAAGTACTTGAAAAAGGCCTTTATAATTTCCTTGCAAAATGCTTTAACAGAATTAACATTCATTCATTTATGACATATTTAATATTTATGTTATTATTAAAGATATATTAACTATTTTTTGACTAACCATATTATGCCAGGCCATCTAAGTCAT
>NW_011889635.1:11574-45253 GCF_000151845.1 Pteropus vampyrus
ATAATAAAATTGTGTTAGTTTATGTCTATGCTTATTTGATTAACATTTTCTAAAGCTTTTAAGGAAGTACTACATTAAGACTCCAGCCCTAAAACCATGCAAATGCTCCTTTAAGTATATCTTGTTGCCTGCATTGTTTTTAATTTAAAATGGAATACACTACTCTACTACTTTATTATCTGCCAGATATCAGAAAAACTTCTTTTCACTTGTCTGGAAAGCGATTTCTGGACAGAAAACAATAGATAGATACAATTTGATACCTCAACTCTTGCTAAAGTAAAATGTTACTATGGTTTTGCTGATGTTATCATAGCATATGACTTCCAAATGTTTCTTTCTGGTCTTTGCTCATCCTTTGTTATAAAGCTGTAACTGTACTATAAGCATGTGAATAGATGGAATCTCAGAATTCATATTTATTTTGAATTCCCTTTTTTTGCTTAACTGTAGCCACATTATGTACCCAGTACTATGCTATATACTTAATTTCAAAAGTATCTTTTTATCAACACATTGTTTCAATCTCAAAATCTCAATTTCATTATATAATGGGTCACTGGCTATCATAACTTTATTTTCAAAAGTGAATGCAAATAATCTCTTTTATAATTCACAGGTATTTATATTATCCAGTTTCAACAGATTTAGATTACTGAATATACAATTTTAACAATGTCTCTGAGCCTTTTTGTAATCTAGTCAATATAACCCATATGATTTCTAAAAACTTTTAGCTTCGTTTCAAAAACTGATATGATTATTCCTATTGTTATTTCTTTCACATGGTCTTTTTCTTTTAATATTTTTTTTTAATATCAACCTATCTTCATTTCCTCAGTTTTAATCTAGATTTCACTGAGCAATTATTTCGAGCCTACATTGAAACTTTTTATAACAAAACATTAGACAAAAGTATAGTCAGGAAAATTAATTACATACAACCTTTCATAAACATCTTGTTGAAATTGCTATGTTCCTTGGCACTATAGTCTATAAATTGATTGACTAAGTGTGAAGCAAATATCTTCTTCATAGATGCTTCAGCACCTAATGGTGGACCATGTATTAACCATATGGTCAATAAATATATCTCCGTTTACTTTACTCTCCTTTTTCTTTTTTGCCTTCCTTTGTTAACAGTATTCAGATATGCTTGGATAATCATACCTCCTCCATTTTCAGTCTAACTCATTTGTGTAGGAATGACCCAATATCTACAATATATGGATAGATACATTTCCTATCTCTGGCCAATGAGGACACTTTATTAATTCTCTTTGTTCAGTGTTCATGTGTGATAAATGTCTCACACAAAGTCAATGAAAGTAATGCCCAGAATGTTTAATGTTAACTAGTAAGGAAAAACAAAAAGGTATTTATTTGGTTTCCTGGTTTTTTTTGTTGTTGTTCTTGTTGTTATTTTTGTTTGTTGGTTTGTTTTTGTTTTTGTCTTTTGCTAAGATTTTAGTTTGTACTCTGTGAGTAGGTTCTTCTTGATAATGATACCAACATAAATAAAATTACTTAGGGTTGAAAATAGATCTTCTACACTTTGCCTAATATTTTAAATGATGCTGTTCTTAAAGTTTGGGAAACTCATTGTGTCGTTTAGTGAAAAATAATAAATTCTCTTTTATTTCTACTTTATCTACAATTTCTATCCCTTCCAATCACAGATTTCCAACTCCTTTATGAAAAACATGTTTAGACACTTCTTAAGTAAATTATCTGAGATAGCACAATGATATGCTATAAGCAATTTATTTAGTCTTTGTCATAGTGTCAGTGCACTGAACAAAACATAATTTTGTTAACTTTGAGCAAAAAATAAGTGTAGGTTACCATCAAAAGGAAGGCACTTATACAAGTGACACTAAGTTTGGTTGTGGTATACTGCTTTGCTCATGAATAGATCCAGGTTACAACATTTTAGATTATAAAGAGACATTAAGACAATATGCTGTTGGTCACTTTGCTTAGTGGATGATCATGGTGATTGTGAAAGAGAAACTTGAACAGAGTTAAAATTAGAGAGCTATGGAAACTCAATAGTCTCTAAAAAGGCCCTCAATAATCTCCCCTTGCTGGTATTCCTACCTATGATTCTTCCTCTCCTCTTGAATGAAGGCCAGAGAATGACTTGTTTCTAACCAATAGAAATTGGCACAGTAAATAAGAGGTCACCTCAGTGATTATGTAGACTCTATTTCTTTTGCTGGATTAAATGAAGTGAATACATGGAATTGTCTACATGACAGGGTATTGATGGTGATGTGTGACTAATACTCAGTGAGGATCTGAGGCTCTCAGTCCAATATCACACAAGTAACTGAATCCTACCAAAACCACATGAGCTCGGAAATGTACCCTTCTCTAGTCAAGCCTCAAATGAGACCCTAGCAGTGGCCAATACTTCATTTCAAATCTGTATGAGACTATGAAACAGAGAATACAGGTGACTACCTCCTACTCTATAGAAACGTCAATATGTGTTTTCTAACATACTAAGTTTGTGTTAATATTGTTATGCTGCAATAGATAGCTAATTACATGGCTTCAATAATAAGACCAATGAATTGCTAACGAGAAAGATTAAATTGCATACAGCTTATGTTTGATATAAGAAAACATATGTCAGTCATATTTGCGAATAAGTTTCATAAACTAAATTTTTTTTATAGAATTAGACATTGCTTAAATTGTTTACTTGACTGATTTATTACATGAGAGAATAGAGCTAGATTTTTTGCTTTCCATATTTAGTTTATTGATTCTTATAAAGTACAGAAATATAAATTCTGCAGCCAAAGAACTTTCAGCTTTAACATAGAACAATCCCATCTTTTATTTCAAACTTTAAAATTAATATTTCATGTGTATTTTTCTACACTATGGATAGAAATGATTAATACCGGACAAATTAACTGTCACAATTTAATAAGGAATTTAAACTTAATTCATACTCTTAAAAGCATTTAAAATTCTATTCGTTAGTATATATTTAAAATAGATTTACTTCTAGACAAAATATCTCCTCAGTAACCTTTGTCTTAATTGTTCCAACATACTTCTTTCTACCAGAATCAAAACATACCATAAAAATGCAATTTTCTTCAAGCTAGAATTAAACGAGCCTCTACAATAATGACCAGTAGATGACCAAATTTTAATTCTGTTCTATTTGTTGCCAGGCAGGACACTTTTTATTTTGGTTTATGCCCTGTAGAGTACCAGTTACATGACTGGGGCATATTACATATTCCCTTTGGAGTCACATATAATTTAAATACAAAATAAAGCAAAAAGAAGTCAAGATCTATAAAATCAGATGGCAGAGAGGAAAGAAAGATAACAAAATTGAATAGAATGAACTGAACATAAATTCATAGAGAAAGTGGTTGAAATAAAGAATTGGACACTGCATGTTCTATTTAATAAGGATAATTACTATGCAGTAAGGCAAGTTCAGGGAGATCTTCCAGTGAAAACTAAATTCCAAATTTTATGTGAATTCCATAAACTTAACATTTGGCAAGCAATGGAAGTTTTCTTTTTAAAGCATCATCTGACTTGCTTTGATATATGGGCTTGATCTATGAGGTGCCGGACAGTTTTTAAGTCTTAGAGTAAACTATCTCAAAGGTATCGTTCAGTTCTACCATTCTGAATGTTACTAATGTGATATAACATTTCCTCTTTTCTTTCTGTTGAGTACAATCAAAATCTATTGATTAATTTCAGGAGCCTAGAATTATGGCCAAATAATGAATCTTAAAAGCTTAAAAATATCCTTCTCTTGCTATTAAGTCATGTAGTTGTAATTCATTATCTTATAATAAACCGTGCGTCATTAACCTTCTTCCAATTAACTTTTTAACAACCATTTTAAAACAAGTAGCTACTCTCTGAAATTCAAGAATTCTACTTTTTAAACTTGATTTACTGCTTGTACATCAAGATATAATTGAGAAAAACTTGTTACAATAAAAGAGGCACTTGAAACAGGTAGTGGAACTATAAAACTTTAGTGATGAAGCCTAAGCGTCAAAAGATCACCTGGATTCCCAGGGTCCAGAAAAGGACTGTTAAGATCATGCTAGAGGAAATGGTTATATCTTTAACAGATATGGACCAAGAGCATTGCCGAGACAGATAATTTCATATTTTAAAGATGTCTTCCTGAGAGGCTTTCACCAGTAACTCTCCCACAAGGCTTATCTGAGTTGGGTTTGATGCTCATATTCCTGACATATCCCTGATGGCAGCACTAGCTCCTGTTTTTCCCCCAAGAACAGCACTTGGGGTGTTATCAGCTGTTTTACATAAATCTCACAAATTCTGACTTAAATTAAAAATTACTTAAATTAATACTTAAATAGAGACTGGATCATAATTCAATTAAAACCCTCCATTTTAATAGATGTCACTTTTAAATTTTATTAGTTCATTATCTTACAATTTACACTGTCCTCACTGCCCCTAAATTTCACATGCAAAACAGCTGCATATTTTTAATAAGTAGAGGTTTGATTTTCAGAGTAGTTTTAGGTTTCAAGAAAAACTGAGCCAAGTATAGAGTTCCATGTGCATCACTCACCTCCATTTTTCCCTAGTATTAATGTCTTGCATTAATATGGTCCATTTGGTACAACTGATGAACCAATATTGATACATTACTAACTGAAGTGCACATTTTACACAAGGCTTCATTCTTTGTGTTGTACGTGGTACTGCGTTTAGACGTGTGTATAATGTCCTATGTCCAACATTATGGTTTCATACAGGGCAGTTTCAGCGACAAATAAAATCTGTTCTTCATCTATTCACCTTCCCATCCCTTGCATCAGCCATCATTGATCACTTTATTGTCAGTATACTTTTGTCTTTTCTGAAATATAAATAGTTTAAGTCATATAGTAAGTAATTAATGTTTTTGGAATGGCTTCTTTCCTTAACAATATATACTTTAGCTCCCCCCATACCTTTTTGTGGCTTGATACTTTTTATTGCTGAATCATATACATTGTAAGGATTTAATATAAACAGCTGCATTTTAGGAAGAAGAAAATGGATCAAAATGACTCCAAACCTTTTATTTAGAAGGAAATCTTTGCAGATAAAGTACAACCCAGGAACGTTAACTGCTACAGAATTTATATGCAATATAATACCACTTAATTATATTACGGATGTATAAATTAGATTACATCTAATTCATAGATACCCTTTTAACATTTTGAATTTATTATTTGAAAATATAGAGCACAATAAACCTCTCTCAATTAAATACTTTTGAACATCTTTGTCCTCTGAATAATGGTGGTACTAAAATCAAAGAATTTGCAATTTTCAAATGTTAGACCCAGCTTTTACATTTTACGTATAATTGATGCAATTATTCTACAATTTGAAATTTACTTTATTGTTGGGTTCATGAAGTAACAATAAAAGTAAATGTTATATGTATCACATAATTCTTTTAAATGCCACATGGTTTAGCATAAACAAGGGTTTGTAAACAGATGCTATAAAACTTCACTGGGATTCAATCGGGCTCTATTTCTTTCTTTCTACTGAGAGAAAAATCTAATTTAGTTTGACATGATAGCATTCATTATATTCATAAAGCAGTATCAATTAAGAAATGGTTTTTATATCTATTATGAGGTAATTTAATGAAAATGAAAAAAAGAAAGATGCCAACTAAATCTCCTATTATTTGTAACCTTGGAGTAATTTAATCTTACATATTTAACTGAGAAAAAAGTTTCCAATAGACATAGAGCAGAAAAGAGATGCCAGCTCTCTCAGAATTCTTAAGATGGAGTGTAGAGAAAACTAAGGATCAAATGCTTAGACTCCGCTTTCTACATCTTTTCCAAAGTGTGCTTACTGTTGTTAAAAATTTTGCTTCTATTGAAATCCATAAAGTTTCCTCATCTCGTAGAAAGGAAAATGGAAGCCCAGGAGTCATAAAAAATTGTCCAAGTTCAGAAAACTTAAAGCTACATCTGTCTATATCTTTGTTTGTTTCATTTATTGTTCTCGATAGTTCATCTACTCTCTCTTAGTCATTGGCTCCCAAACTTGAAAACTATAAGAATTAGCTGAAGAACTTATTAAAATTTTCAGATTTGTTTTGATTATACTGAAAGATTCTGATTTAGTAGGACTATGAGGCCACACCTAGGAATGTCATTTGTAAAGATCACTCTTTCAATAGTCAAAGAGACAAAAAGAATTATCTTCATAGCAAGATTTTAGTAGTGCCCTAAAAAGACAGAAAAGGATATCTTCAGGGAAAGTCATTTCTCATATCGGAGAATAAATCTAAATTAAAATAGAAAACAATCTTAGCAAATAAATAATGCTCTCTGCATGTGAATTTATTTTATATTAAAGTAATAGTTTACAGATAGGTTTTTTCATTTTTTTAAAATCAAGACTCATAGTTCTTCCTGGACTAGTGTACTTACTCATTAAATATCCCTAATTTCAACATCAGAGAGAATGCAGTTAGCATTAATATGATGTCTAGGTGGAGGGCCAAGGCAGGAAGGGAGAAATTGGGGGATCATTTTATTAACTATATTGATGTCTAACCAATGTACTTTACTTGAATCTAATTTAACTGAATAAATTTTTAAAAATCCCTAAGTCCAGACTTGTATGGTTTAGATAAGAATGATGGCAATGTACCTCAGTGTAAAGGGTAATTTTAAATCCCTTAAATATGAGATCGTAACTACAACTGCTCTTTTGCCATTTCCTTGGCTCTTGCTATAAAATTATTTTCATTTTTCATAATCTATCTAGATTTTAAAGCATGCATTTTCTCTTTTTTCATAAATTGCACTGCTAGTCCTTTATAGTTCTTTATAAAATCGACTCTATTTTTATTCTTTAATAGAAAGCGACTCAAAAAACATATTTTTAAATATAGACTGTCTAAAATTTTTCATTGTCATTTGTACAAGACCAATTCACATTAATGAGCACAGGGTGAATTATTTACTTTAATAAGGAACTGATAAGATTACTACCTTCACTCAAGGGATTTGAATTTTTTAAAAAGATATTAAGATAAATATATATAATATTCTTATTTGGATTTGATGTATTAAGTTTGAATAATACTAGAAATTGAAATCACTCAATATTTTTTAAAAGTTAACAAAATATCAACTTCTTCAAGAGGTGAATAAAAATATGTTAGGTACATTTGCCTCTTTTCTCTATATAAAAATAAAAGTTTGAAATTGTTTTAATAGAAAATGATTTTAAAAATATGAATCTTTAAAAATGAAAATTTGTTGCATTAAAACATGCAAAGATTATTAGTTTAATAATCAACGTCGATACATTTCCATTTTAAATAAATACTAAAGGTATGTCTATATTGCTAGGACATTTGTTTAAAAATGTTGTAAAAAACTGTCTTTAATCAATTTTTTAGTAAATTATGTAAGATACTGCATTTCCCATTCAAAACCAATATTCACGTTTAGACTCTCTGATCTATTCCAGATGTATTGACCTTTCCGTGATTTTTTACCTCTAAAACAGTCTTAGTTCATCTTCCTGAAATGGAGGGCTAATTTCAGTCTTCCAAATGCTAACTCGACCCACAAAAGTTCCTTTATTCTAAAGTAATATTACGTGTTTGAATTACTATTTGAATTTTGATATTTCTGTGTGGATTAAATGAAAGATATATAAAATGTATTTTCTGACTATGACAGTACAACTATTTTCCACAAGATAGAAATGGGTAATTGACAGAAAACCTCTTAACAGATATGAACAGATCAGATATGAACAGATCATAGCAATGAGATTGTCCCTCATAGATCTCCAACAATAGGAAGCACATTGACCACAGTCCTGTTGCTGTCTGAAGCCTTATGTAAAGGTCATGCTTCCTAAGGGCTGCTTACAGATAAGAAATGAGAAAAGCAGAGATGCTCAGGCAGGTCCCTTCCTGGGAGACACAAGACTTATCTGCCATCTCACTATGAATTGAGGACTCCCTGGTCATCATGCACAATCTTACTTAAATGACAGAGTAGTCATTTAAAAACACAGCAGGCTAGGATTATTCTCTCCCTCTTTTTCACTTGGGGTCAGAAGGCATGTGTTGAAGGTTTACTCAGCTTCCGCATCATTTCTCTCACACAGGAATATCCCATAACAATATATTGGCTTGTTAAATCTCATTTTGATATCTAATAGTTAGAAGACAGACTTGCACTAACAAACACAGGACATTAGGAGATTATTGTAAAAAGTATTAGTATTTCTAAATACAGAAATTAAATGCAAAGTATTCATAAACATTTACAAGAAGAGTTCTGGGGAAAATAAAAATGAAGAATTGAAAATATATTAATATGAACTTTAATCTATATTAAAATAGGTATTAACATATAATAATTGAGATAAATAAATTGAATATATTTAATATATGTTAATTATTGTGGAGACAAAAATGAATAAGAAAAGGTTGAGGGTTATAGTATACCATTATTTAAATATTATTATAATGTAGAGTGCCATATGTTAAACGATATTTTAACAGGGAAATGGAAGAGAGGCCTATAAGAGAGTGCCATATGTTAAACGATATTTTAAGCTAATATTAGAAACTTCAATTAATATTTCCATCAGGTCAGCAGCTACATGGTTGCAATCACTCCTTCCACATCAGAGGCAGACACTACACGGTACAGAGTTCTCTTTCCCAATCCTTGCCAAGATACCTTCTAATAATAAACAGGAAAGCATTATTTGTCACATCTGTCTTAACCAAAGATTTTTGTTCAATTTTAATGGAAGGGTATCAGAATATGCCACCCGAAATTACAACAGTAGAAGTTTAGGACATGCCACCCCAAAATAGGTCACATTGATATGTTGATTACTTTGAGCTCTACGCAATTACAAAACAGCAACTTCAGGGAGAGGTTTTCTCTGAACTCCTCTTACCTCCAAAAGAAACTCAATTGTCATAGATCCTCTCTCCCTAGGAGCTTCATCAACTAACAAACATTGATTCTTAAAACTGGACAAGAGACTAGAAGTGGACACAACACCCAGACAAAGTTTGTCACAAAATATCAGATCTCCCATCTACTCTTTTAAGAATCCATTTATCTTTCCAAAAAGCGATTTACTCTCCTAAGAGGCTTATAGGCCGCTCTTCCATTTCCCTGTTAAAATAATATTTAATGCTGAATTCTAAAGCCACCTCTTTGAGTTACTCGTTTTTCCTAGGTATCTCCCATGTATACATAAAATATACATGTTAATAAATTCGTATTTGCTATTTTCTTATTAATCTGTTTTTTATTACAGAATCTCAGCTAAAAACTCAGAAGGGTCCAGGGACAATGATATTTCCTCCCCTATACAGTCATACTCCCTAAAAGAGGGAGTGAATGCTAAAATTGCTGAAGACTCAAAGAAAATTGGATAGAAAATATACTAAGAGGATAACCATAGTCATAATAATCTCAGCATAAGCACTGACATACCAACTTTCACATCTATCCAAACATTACGGGGCAGAATTCCTCCCAACTGTAAAGTAAGTTTTTTTAAAAAAGACTAGTGGACATTGAGGTAAGAATATTAGAAAAATCAAGTATTAAATTATTATGTTGACTAAATGATCTCTATGGTATATTTCATCCATTATATGATACGACTCTAAGAACGGAATGTTGAAGAATAAAATTAACATATTTTTCCCTACTTCCAGTGAAAATCAAATTGAAGAAAATGGTTTAAATTAAGATATGAGAGTGCATATAGATATAGAGAAACTGTTTAATTGCCTGAATGGTAGTATCTAGAAATTAAGGCTTATTTATGGGAGAGAGGGGCTAATACTAAAAATCAATTCATTAAAAAAAATTGAAGCCATCTGGAGATGATTTTGAGAAAGAAGGGGTGTTTCAGTAACAAAAGATAAAGAAAATGACATTGCCCATTAACTCCTTATGAAATTTGTTTCAAGAAAAGAGAGAAGAAAAAAATAATTATCTGGGCATGCAAACTCGAAAGCATTGAAATTACTGATATTTCCTTGTCCAAAAAGACACCCGAAAGAACCAAATAAAACAGGAATGATGCATTAAAATCAGTATTAGTTACAATTTTGAAATTGTAGGTTGTGTATGCTTCTAAATAATGTGAATGTTATTTACAATCATATATGATATTAATAAATAATATGTTAATAATAAATTATTAATATAAAAATACTATATTATCTGAAGAGTTATATATTTTCAAAAGTTTTAAGAGGAACTCAGTGCATCCTGGGAAATGTAGATGATCATTTAATGAAAGATAAAGCAAATAATGTCTTCATCCTCCATTTAACTTAATTAAATGACTCAAGTAAAGATTGCATAGAAGAGGTCATGTAGTTACAGAAATGAGTCTGTTTCGACTATGACAATTTCCATAAGAATTAAAGGGAATCAAATGCATACTTATCTTAAGAATTGCTGCAATCTGGCCTTTACAAAAGTAAACATATATCAGTAGGGGACAACTTGCATTCCCATTATGAGATTTCTCCTACCCAGAAAAATTACTTGAAATCAGACCAAGAGGAAGCAGCTTTAGTTTACAGGACTTGAGAAAAGACAAAAATCAAATCTTTTTCTACACATATATAAAAATATCCCAATATTATAAATTATAAACAAGAAAAATGATGTCAGAAATTTCTGTTCTAATCTTTGACAAGAGAAATTAGTTCGCTTAGTATTTAGGGTGGTCTTTGTGAAATCCTTGACTAATTTTACCAATTTCATTTATTTATTTATTTTTCAAAGAAGCATTAGCAGAAAGGAAGTTTTTAAGGATGAAAACAGACACATCATAATTAAGTTTGTAAAATGAAATTTTGATTTTCTGTAGTATTGTTACTTTTGCTTTGGTAAGCTAACCTACTAATTATCTGTCACCAAAAAGTTAGCTAGCAACCCAATAGGATTTTCTTTTAGTAAATATTGAAGTATTTACTATGATGTTTATAATAATTTTAGAAAATATAACAGATCTATTGCTATATTCCAGCAACCAAACAGGGGTCAGTAAATCAATGTTTAAATATTTTAATTTCAGAAAAAGACCAATGGAATTTGTATCTCTGTCTAGGTAGGACAGTTGTATTAAAAAATGATTTGCAAAATAGTTCATGCCACCTCTCAAGTCTTTTTGATAGCTTCCACAAACTAGTTTACATCTCATAACTCTGATTTATACTCTACCATGCTTTATTTTTCAGTTTTCTTTTCTTTTACTTTTGTGATGAAGATGATTATACTTCTCTGGAAAATGGAGAAGGCAATTAACTGTAATCCAATAGCCAAACTTTAGCTCGAAGGCCAGAAAGGTTGAGTTTGGAATATGTGATATCAATATTTGATAAGCTAAAATAATTTGAAATGGTTTAAAACATCCAAAAAAGTTCATCTGATATGTGTTTTGAATTCAAATGAAAAAATGTATTAATTCTATTATTATTATTAGAACACATTCAATTTAACTAATATATATTTAAAAATCTTTCTGCAGTATTATACCATTAGTTCATGTACCCAATTGCATATATTCTTAATAGAAACCAACTTTTTAAAAATATCTACAACAATCGAAATCTATAATGTGTCTAATATTGCACATCTAATGTGCTAGTTCTCCACAAACATTATTTTCCCTTTTCCTCAGTAATAGAGGTGGAACTTAGACATAGCTTCCTAACAAAGACTAGCATTCCTCTGCCTTTTCAAAGCCAAGTGTGGACACTTGCCAGGATTTTCAAGATAAAATGTGAGCTGATGTAAAACATGCAAATTTCACCTCGCTTGGTTTGGAAAATCTCAGGATGTCAACGTCTGCCTTTTTCCCTTTCCATGGACAGAAGTGACAATGATTGAAGTTATTTTGAAACAGAATGCTAAAGATGGAGGATGCTAAATTGGCCTAAGTTCCTGAATGACTACATGGAAGAACAGCATGCAAAGGAGCCAACATTAAACTGAAACACTCCTTTTAGACTGTCACATGAGCCCAACATACTTGTTTCTTTGTTGTTTATATCATTGAAATGTAAATGTTTCTTTTTGCAACAGCCTAATCTAACTAATCATTTTCATTCTGAGAGTTCAAGATTTAATGACTGGCCATTGCAACAAAAGAAAAAGAATATTGGGTCAAGGGAGAGGTTTAGGTGAAGAATCCAGTACAAAATTCTAAACTAAACAAATACTTTAGAACCTCTCTTTAATACTTAGTCATATGTTGAATAACGAATTAAAAACCATCGGCTTGAAATTAAGACATTCCTGAGCTGTAAATTCCAAACCTCAGCTCACAATGCTGCTTACATTGGATGACTACCTTACATATATAATTCATGAGCATCCTCTTCCCATACCCTACAGAAAACAGAAATCTTACATTATAAATTTGTATTCCCCCAAAATTTGATCACATGAAGAGGAGGTTTTGCTACCAGAAACAATTTTGTATCAGAGGTGTACTATTACCCCCACCCTTTTAGGGGTTTTTGGCTAGACTTAAGTATTAAACTGACATCAGACAGATTTATAGGAGACAGCACACATAGTTATACAAACTTTACATGCCACGGGAGCCCTCATGAGGAAATGAAGACCCAAAGGTATGACAGAACCTACATGCTACAACATTAAGTTGAAAGAGAGAGAGAGAGAGAGAGTTGTAGAAAATAATTAAACTATGTAAGGAGGCTAAAGGGAGACAAGAATGATTTTAACAAGGCCTGTTTGTATAGCAGTCTCTTGGCTTTGACTCCCTGTTAAAGAATTTGTTTTCTCCTTGGGCAGGAAGGGTATCTTTCACAGGGGTATTTTGATCTCCTATTTCCAGAAAGAAAAGAGAGATTCGAATGCCTTTCTTGCATTTGTTTCTTTAAGTTGCTTTTAGCTCAAATAATCCTTACACCAAAGTTGCATTAATATGTGTGGCATATTCTGCCATCCAAAATTCCAACATGAGGTATCATCCTGATAATTGGGGATTTATAACAGAGTTTGGCATCTCTGGAAGTTATGTGCATCTAGCCGAGGGGGCAAATGGATTTGAAAAAATAAGAGAGGAAAAGAGACATGAAATTTGCAGCAACTAATCACTCTATTTATTTTCCTTAAGGAAAGATACTACATTGGCCCTCATGACAATCTGAAATACAGTGTACTTTTCCAAAGCTAGTCATTGAACTTATAAAAAGATATACATATAAGCATAGAAGTTTTCTACCATGAATGCTGTTTTTAAACTGCCAAACTAGAAAATATTGCAATATAATGAGAAAATTTTTATAATGATTACTTTATTATGCCATTAGTTGTTTGATACTTTATAATTGAAATGGTACTAGCTATCATGGTAAATAAGCCCCTAAATTTCTTCTCATATAATAGTTCATTGAGGACATTCCTAGTTAGGTAGGTATTCTCCAAGCTGTGATTGAAAGGCCTAAGCTACTTTTAAATCATATTTCTATAATAATCAGCATACGGCTCCCAAGTTTTCCTGATTTTTTTTTTCCATTACACACATCGAACAGGAGAAAACATTAAGTCAGACCTGGAAATGAAGTAGACCATATTGTTCCACATTTTATTTGGCAGAATTCAGTCACATGGTTCTATCTAGCAAGTGAGGCTAGGGAATATAGTCAAACTGTATGTCCAAGAGTAAGAGGAAACCAATGAGGAGGCCCAGGAACTCTCTGCTATGTACTTCTCCAAAAATCTTTGAAAGCATGATAAATGAGAAATGATAGAGATGATTGATGAAGAAGAAAATCATCAGCCTTAGAACTTTTTTAATATTTCATTCCAGATTTTAAGAAAAATTTAAGCCTACATACACATTTTGATTCAGTTATTAACATTCATTCAAACAGTAGTATCTTCTGCCAATACTTAAGATGACTTTTTTATTATGCAAATTTCTGGGTGCCTTCTAGGAAACAAAACAATCCTGTTCATTATCCAAGTACTACTGAATCCATTATGGCAATTCTATTGCCTCTTAACATAGGATCTTCTTCATTGCAGGATGCAATGAGATTTCCAAATTGTCTTTATGTGTTAGAGTAAGAAATGAACTGAGACAGCCAGAGCACTACCTGCAATTGTTACAAAGGCCAAAAATTCTTCCCCTTGTGCTCAAATGACTGCTATTAATTTTAGAACCAAATAACTTGTTTCTTCTCTAAGGTAACAACTTTATTAATAGAATACACTTGCAGTTAGTAGTTCTATGCAAAGAAAGTAAGAAGTGGTAAATTATTCATTGAAAAAATATTTTAAAAGGTGGCAGTAAATGAAGACAACTAACAGAGAAAAAGGTAAAGGTGCAATGCTCCGATGAAATCTATGATCTTGATCTTAGTGTCACAATGTTTTAGCTAGAAATGTTAATGAGCAATATGAGAGGGAAGACTGGAGGCATACTTCTATTAAGGAAATGAGTTCCAAATGAAAGCCCAGAGAAAAGGCACACAATTGGTTGAGTTTATTTAAAGAGAAAGTGTTCTGCATCATCTTTTTTTTTTTTTCTCTTGAGGTTTCTAAAGAATGACTAGACATGGGGTGAAAAGCTTTGGAGAACAAAGATGGGAATTTTATTGGGCTGAAACTGTAAAGAACTTTTGGACTCATTTCAAATAGAAATTACTTTTTTTTTTTTGTATCTGCTAGATAATTTGGTGAGAAACACAAGTGAGTTTTCATCTATCTTGGTTCTTTAAAAGACCAAATGAAGACATTCAAGGAAATTCTCAAAAAGTAGGAAACTGTATGTCCCATAGCAAACAATTAGAGTCCACAGGTTACTATATCAACAAAAAAGGAAGGGATTTGGTAATAATATGCACAATGAAGAAAATAGACTTTAAAACAGATTGACTAGTAATTCTTATTGTTTTGGATATAGTTTATATCTCAATGTCTTACATATGTGTTATGTAGGATTTTCTCTATATTTAGATTACATCATTTTATTTGCTGCTTTTTATGAAAGAAGAAAACTAGATGGTTGAGTTTAGTAAATGTTCCCAGGTGCATCACCTACCTCCTTCTACATATCATAGCTCCTGGTCTAACATAAATTCTTAGGTAGTTTTTAGAAATGATCAGAGGAATGAAATCTAAATTCCAGAATATGATAAAGCGGTTTATTACATGAAATCTCAATTTCTCTTGAGTCTCAATTGGTATCGTTGTATAACTTCCATTTAACTCTGGGTAGAATAAACGACCAAAATTTTCTGAACTCATTGCAGTCTCCCATATTCCTTATTTATACTTCTACATATGCTGAGTCTTAGTATGGAAGATCCTTCCAAATTTTTGCGGAGTGGCTAAACTCTACTCTCCTTTGAAATACAGTTCAAAACTATGGTGACCAGGTTCAGACACAGTTAAATGTTTCTCTAACATGTTTTCTTAGTACTGTGAGCTTCCATTATTGTTTCACAGTGTATTATAATTTTCATATTGTTCTTCAAGTCCTTCCATGGTTGAAAACCTCTGGAATACAATGACTAGCTGCCTTTTAATGATATGTGCAGAACAATAAATACTTGTGAGAAAACTATCTCCTGTGAGTTCTAACATACTAAGAAAAGTACACTACTGTTTTAAGTTGGAGACAAAAATAAAACAATCATGAAAGAAAATTCTATTGTTTTCAGGACAGCATTCTAAATCTTTCTATCACTCATATGTAACTATAAAGCAATCCCAAAATACAGTAATTTTAATTTCATTCTTTAGGAACTGAAGGATTTATTGAAAAAATACACACACACACACACACACACACACGCACACACACACACACACCATGGACTAATTTTGATCCCCTAAAATTCATACGTTGAAGCATTATCCCTAAATGGAACAATATTTGGAGATGGGCCTTTAGCAAGAATTAGGTTTAGATGGGCCAGGAGAGTATGGCCTTCATCTGGACATGACTGCCCTTCCAAGAATAGACACATGAGAAGTTGCTTGCTTTCTCTCACTTTCCTGTAAGTGAGGACATGTGAGAAGGCAGCATTCTGTAAACCTGGAAGAGAGTCCTCACCAGAACTTGGCCATGCAAGTGCCCTGACCTCAGACTTCCAGTCTCCAGAACTGTAAGAAAATAAATGTCTGCTATATAAGACATCCATTCTATGATAGTCTGTTATGGCAGCTTGACCTGACTAAGTGTGCACATTACCTCTATAGCTATATGACATAATATGTGCACATAAATACAGATACACTCTTTAATCTTTAAAGGAATTTTAAAAATCTCTTTTAATTTTAATTTTCTTTTCTTTTCATTTACAGCTGATATTCAATATTATATTAGTAACAGGTGTACAACATAGTGCTTAGACATTTATGTAACTTACAAAGCGATCCCCTCATAAGTCTAGTACCTGGCACTATACATATTATTATAATATTATTGACTATAGATTGTATGCTGTACTTTACATCCCTGTGACTATTTTGAGACTATTAACTTGTCTTAATCCCTTCATCTTTTTCATCTGTACCCCAAACCCACTTCCAGTTTGCATCTGAATATTTGTGCTCTATATCTATAAGTAATTTTTCTGTTTGACTATTTTCTTTTGTAGATTCCACATATAAGTGAAATCATGTGGTATTTGTCTTTCTCAGTCTCACTTATTTCACTTAGCATAATGCCCTCTAGATCCATCCATGTTGTCGCAAATGGTAAAATTTCATTTTTTATGGCCAAATAATATTCCATCATCTAAATGTACCATGTCTTCTTTATCCAGTTATCTTTTCATGGACATTTATATCACTGATTTTTTTGAAAGTATCACTTCTGATACCTGTCAAAAATTAGAAAATATAGAGTATCTGGCAAGAAACTAAATGTCTACTTCTCTGTATCGAGATCATTAGCTACATTTTAAACCCGAAAACAATGTTATATTTTTAAGAGATTGTTTTTATCAATTTTAACGAATCCATTATTCATCAAAGCATTACTAAAACTGATATTCCTGACACAAAATTGTCATTTTAACTATATTAACTTTTAAAATAAATATAATGTTAATTTTCTAAAGCTTAAAATAGATTAAATGTCTACCTCATAGGTAAATTCATATCATATCAATTTTTAGAGACCAAAACAAAATAAAAGCCTTTGTGTATTATAAAACCTGTTAGGAATTAATACCTGTATTCGTCTTGTGTGAAGTGTGGAATTTATCCAGGATGTAAGACAAGAATTTCCACCTAGCTACTGCTAGACATCACATATCATCATCATGAAAAGCAACAACCACAAACTTAGGAGTAATAAAAATTCACGTTAAGAGAATTATTAATTATATAATAAAAATTATATGTTTAATCACTGGACTGCCTGGTTACAGGAGGGTGAGCACTGCATACCAGGTGGCAGACATTGTACATATACTTTTATTTAATCTTCACAATATTCCTGCCAGGTAAATGTTACTATTTTTATTTGTCACAAGAGAAAACTCAAGGACATTGAGTTCTAAAACTATGATAAAAAATACCAGTAAAACAGGAATACGATAAAATATCTCTCCAATGATAAACCTTTCTCTATAATTCCACTGGTGCCTACATTGAAAACATGAGCCTCTATAAGCGCTGAACCTTATTTGAAATGTGTTAAATTCAGTCACATCGATAACAAAAAGTTAATTGGCTTCTTAAAAAAGGCAATTAATCTTTCAGTGAAATAATTATATGTAGGATTTCAGGGCAGTAATACTTAATCGAGAAAACAAAAGAAAAAGACCAAACTTTAACATGCTTTAATATACATACTCTTAAAAACAATTGCAACATGTAAAACACAGTTCACACTACACAGCAGAAATTGTTCAAATGATGCAAACTCAAAAAGAAGCTTTAGTCTTAAGTTGTGATAGCTATTACTAAACGAGTTGTTATGATTTACCACTTTCTTGATAACCTATATTATGTCAAAAAGAATGCTTATGTTTATTTTAAGAAATGTTAATTTCAAAATGATGTGTTCCTCTGTAATAGAATTTTATAAGCTGCATATTACTAGTCTTAATTATTCAACCTACATCATGGAACCATAGCTAAGGATCATCCAGAGATAGAGATTTACCTTTGGTTACAAATTTACAAACAGAACGAATTTTCTCAAACAGTGATAAAATTATGTATGCCTCCCTAGTAAACTTTGTCCTCGATAAGAATGTTCATTTATTTGTCTACACAATTTCACTTTTGTAAAATACTGATAAAAGAAGCATCAAGAGCACATCACGATGTTCTTTTCAATCTCTTGCTGGGCTAACTATGCTGAAAGTATTAAGCTGTAACACCTTTGGCTTTGGAGAAGATGACTTCTTACTGACGGTCAAACTCCTACTATTGAGGTCACCTCATTTTCACGTCAGGTGTTTCACGTGTTGGACATGTTCTAATGAAATTGAAAACCTTCTTGTCAATTCCACAGAACAATCCAGGTGATACACATTTCTGTCAGCACCAGAGAGCCCATCCTGGGGTTGGTGCCCTAATCAACACTGTAGTATGTTGTTTTGCCCAAATGAAACCTAGCGGAATTACGTGACTACAGAACCTTAGGAAAATGTAAGGTGTGACATTTCTTTAGACCACAGCCGTTGAGTCCGTTGCGTGTTCAGCATGAGCTGCCTGGTGGTAGACCATCACCCTGGCGCCTCTCTACACATTTAGTTTTCCTCTGGCCGCCATGAGGCTCTGGTTGGCCCCGGTCTGTTGTCTGAGTTTCAGAATACATTTTGTTTCTTTTGCTTCTTTATGTATCACTCTCAGTTCCAAGTCTACATAGAAGTAACATCAGAAAAGCGCTGTATATTTCAATGACATTTTTTCTTTCATTTGGCGCACTGAGGGGCCAGTCAAAAGGGCCAGGGTCACTGTATATTTATGTGAGGTGCTTGGATGGAAAGTGGCAGAGATTGGAGTTCCTAATATTCCCAGGGCTGTTCGGCAACCACCCATCTTTGCAATAAGGCTCAGCGACTGCACGAGCCACTGGGAAGAAGAAGTCTGCCTGTGGCATTCGGGCAAATAGATTGAAGATGCCGACATGAATTGAATGGTAAAAGAATAAAATGTAAAGCAGGTGAAGCCAACATCCCAGTAGGTCTGCAGTGAATGGAGGACCCTCAGGCAGGAGGCGAGGCACAAGCTCTGAGGCGTGGTTCGCATGTGATCTCCAGGAACTATAGGGCCATTGGAGAGTGCACCCCATCAGCCCGGGGCTGAGGCAGGGGAGTAGGTAGTGCGACTCAATATTGGGGGGCCTCAGCAGAGTGTGCTATTGATGGAGCCTTAGCTGTTTGCAGGAATACTGAGCAGGCATTTGATGTTCAGGTCACACAAATTCAATCTTTGTTGATAAATGAAGCCCACTGCTCAGGACTTCGTCACGGGTATTGTCACGAGTTTCCTGCCTTCAGTGCCAGCAGAGATAAACCATGTCTCAGGGCAGGCAGTGCCCTCAAAATGGTTGCGCGTTCTCTGTACATGGCGACCAGTCAAGCCAATGTCCCGGTATTGAACGGTTAGAAGTCATTGCCATACCACCACCTGGGAAATCGGCACCTGGCTAGACATCAGAGGATCTGTGGGGTAGCCATTCATTTGAGTTCCAGTTCACTCCCTGGTAAAACTATACATTTAACCAATATTCATGCTTTTACTCCAAGTATCTAGGCTGAGAAACAAGAAAGCAGGAATGACTCTTTGAGCGGGGCATCTTCCATTCTGGAGGTGCTTCTTTCTACCTGGGCCTATCTTCGCTTGGCTCTTGTACAATGTCCAAACGACCAGTCCCAGGGCATATGAAATCCCAGAGGGGAGCTCTGACCATGCAGGGGTCCATACATCAATTCAGCCTCTCTGAGCCCCTGGACTGGCACAGGTGCGTAACCCAATTAAAGATCCATTGTGAGAGGTCTAGCTATCAATAAATCACATCTGCTGTGCATGCACTTGATGTCAGCCAGGCCGTGGGCTCTGCCCTCTCCCAGCCTTTTGCTGTGTCACCCCAAAACCCTGTTCTTTTCCTTGACTCTCTCATTCCTTTAGCATTCGACTCTCAGCTTCCACCTTCATGGCTGAAATCACGAATTTTCAAGCAGGCTATTTCTCTTTTCCTTCAGAGTGCTTTGACACTCACAGGCAATTCTACATTTTTTCACTCACCCATTCTCCCATCTTGAGTCTGCCGACACCCACTCACACATTCCTCAAACCACGCATTTCAAGGCCTACTTAAGAATGGTTTTTCCCAATCCCCATCCTCTCCTTAGACACTCTTGCCCCTCAGAGAAGGGATGTGAGAGCCAAGAAAGCTCCTAATTTCTGGGAGCAGGGCTGCCTTCATGTCCATTGCCTGACAAGGATGGCGCAGCCAGGGACCGGGTGGGCGCAGCCAGGGACACAGAGTTTGCTCATGTCTCATTCAGCCTGGCAGATGGCTACGAAAGCTAGACCACATGTCCTCATTATAGGCATGCGACCAGGCACACACCCATTTGTTCTTGCCAGTGCGCCGAGGAGAATGTGGAAGGCCCAGACATTTGGAGCTCCACAAGTGAAAACCGAGGTGTCCTCAAGTGTCTGGCTGAAGTACTATCATGACTTTAGGTGTCCTTTTGTGTCTGGGTGAAAAAGTGACAGCCACGTCCTGCCTCATTGCTCTTCCTGCTGTGTGAGTTGTGTAGCTATGCCACGTATTGAAATGTCAGAGGATTTCAGTTCAAATAAGGTCCATGCTGGGCATGTGAGTTTCCACTCTGTGTGATTCTGTGTGTGTGTGTGTGTGTGAGAGAGAGAGAGTGAGGGAGAGAGACATGCGGGTGAGTGGATATCCGGGCAGGTGGAAATGCGTGAATGTCTGCATGCGTGTGCCCGTGTGAAAATTTCTTGGGCGTCCGGGGGTTTTCAGGTATTTAAAGATGTAAGTATTTGGTGTCCTTGCTAAAGTGTGAGCTCAAACCAGCATGTGAGCATAAAGTGTCCTTTGCATTTCTGAATGTCCAGATGAGTGGGAGTGGGAGTGTTTCCTATATCTTTTCTCCAGAGACCTGTAAACATTGGTCTGGTCTTGGTCTGAAAGAAGCGTGTAAAAAGTGAAGAGAATCCTCTCAGTCCTATCGTGGGAGTTTGCTGGGTGGCTCACTGTGGCTGGACTGTTTGCAGAGAACACGTCGGGAGGCGTCTACCTCTCAGACCATGACCTCGCGGGGGTGGATCTCAATCCAATATAAACTTGGACTCTGTCCAGGCTGACATCAAGGATCTAAATTTCAAAAAGTCCAAGAAATGATTCAAAGACCTCTGCCCGAATAAACTGCTGCCCACACCACAGCCCAGGACCTTTAAGTGGAAGTTTCACGCACTGCATGGCTACGGCCACCAGGGGGCGAACAGCCTGCTCCTGCTGCTGGCCTGCCCAGATTAAGGTCTGAATCCACCTCAGGACAAGGGCCTCCTGTCGCCAAAGGGAGGGAAAGCGGAGTGGCCTCTGTGGCCCAAGGAGGCCCAGTAAAATTCAGGCCAATATCTGGACCAGTGCCCCAATGGCCGGGGTGAGGGACTGGCGGTGGCTTGTCTCACAGGTTTTTCTACATAATGAGTAGAGACACTTTCCTTTTTCCAACTGATGGGGACTGGCTGGGAACCAGGAGCCATCGTTTCCCCCAACTCCTAGGAGACAAGGTCTTTCCCAGTACCCTTTGTCCTCGGTAAGAAGGTTCGTTTTTCCACAAAACTTCCTTTTTGGTGCAGTTTTGAGAGAATGAGCTTCGAGTCATCATCACAGCTTTCTCTTCATGTCTCCATTCTGGACTACCCAAACCAGAATATAGGACGTTGTAACAACTCCGGCTTTTGGGAAGCCAACTTCTCACTCAGAGTCAAACCCCTCCATTTGGAGTTCCTCACCTTTTCCAATCAGGGGACTCACGTGTTTGACATGCTCCCATGAAATGGTCAGCACTCATTCTGCCAGTCATTTTCAAATTCCCCTGAGCTTACACCAATGTCCTGTAGTACCATCCTTGAGACTCAACTGAAAAACATCCTCTCAAGTTCATACGGCGATCCAGTTAGTCCACATTGCTGTCAGCAACAGAAAGCCATTCTCAGTGTTGGCGCCTTAAAACCAGCTGTGGTCTGTCGTTATGACCAAATAAAACCTAGCTGAAGTACGAGACTTCAGAAGCTTTGGAAAAGGTCAGAAGTGCCAACCCATTAGCCAACAGCGGTTGAGTGTGTTCCATGTACAGAACCAGCTGCCCGGGGTTTGACTGCCACTCTGGCGCTGACCCTCTGTACACATGTTGCTATCTTCCCGCCACCCTGAGGCTGTGGTCGGCCCTGGTCTGTCGTCTGAGTTTCAGAATTCATTTTAGTTGTTTTGCTTCTTTATGTCTTGCCCTCCATTCAAGGTACACATGCGAGTGAAACCATAAAAGCCCTGTTTCTTTCAATGACATATTTCTCTACATTTGGCAGGCTGAGGGGCCGGTCGAAAGTGTCAGGGTCACAGCATGTTTATGTGAGGTATCCTGCTGGGAATTGGTAGAGACTGAGTTCCAAGAAAATGCATTTCCGAAATTCCCAGGCTTTTAGTCGTCCATCTGTCTTCGCAATAAAGAGCGGCATCTGCAAGAGCCACTGTGCCGCAGAAGTCAGCCTGTGGCATTCGGGAAAATAGATTGAAGATGCTGCCCCGACTTGAATGGTGAAAGAGCTAGATGCAAGGCAGGTGAGGCCGGCTTCCCATCAGGCAGGAGGCGAGGCAGACACCCTGAGCCTTGGTTCTCATGCGGTCTCCAGAATCTCAGGGTCCAGTGCAGAGTGCACACCCTTTACCTCTCGTCTGCCCAAGGTGAGGCAGGGAAGAGGTGGTACGACTCAGTAGTGGGGGGCCTGAGCAAAGTGTGCTACTGATGGAGCCTCAGGTGTATGCAGGAATCCTGAGCACTCACTTGAAGTTCAGGACACACAAATGCAACCTTTGCGGAGAAATGAAGCCCTCTGCCTCGGGCTCTGCCACAGCTGTTACCGACAGCTTCCCGCCTTCAATGCCAGCATGGATAAAGACACCAAGTCTCAGGGACGGCCATGGTCAAGAGCTGGCCAGGAGTTTTCTTTCGCCCTGGGGGCCAGGCTGGCAAATATCCTGCCATTGCAGGGTCGGGAGTCACTGCCCTGCCTCCAACTGAGATATCAGACCCTGCACAGACTGCGGGGAACCTCTGAGGTAGTCGGCCATTTGGGTTCCGGTTCCCTCCCTGCCATGATGGTCCAGTTCACCAATATTCATGCTTTCGCTCCAAGTCTCTGGGCTGAGAAACAACAGACCTTAAGCCACTCTTCAAGTGGGGCATATTTTCATCTGGAGGTGTTTCTTTCTCACTCAGCCTGTCTTTGATTGGCTCTTGCGCAATGTGCAAGCGACCAGGCCCAGAGCATATGGAATCTCGGAGGGGAGCTGTGGTGGTCAGGGGCCCGAGACCTCAATTCAGTCTCTCTGTGCCCCTGGAATGGCACAGGCGAGTATCTCAAAGCTCCCTTGTGGGAGGACTAGCTATCATTAAAACACAGCTGTTGCACATGTGCTTGATGTTGGCCAGGCCGTGGGCTCTGCTCTCTCCCAGACTTTTGCTGTGTCTAACCATCCCCTAAAGCCCTGTTCTTTTCCCTGAGTCTCTCATTGCTTTTGCCTTCTACTCTCAGATTCCACTTTCATGCCCTGTCCCATTTCAACGTATGTGAATTTTCAAGCAGGCCGTTTCCTTTTTCATTCAGGTTTCTTTCAATCTCGCAGGCAATTACGCATTCCTTCACTAACCCATTCTCCCATCTTTAGCGCTCCAACACTGCTCCTACATTTCTCAAATTACCTATTTCCTAGCCCATTTCCGTCTACTCTTCCACAACCCCAATCCTCACGTTAGTCTCTTGCCCCCCAGTGAAAAGCTGTGGGAGCCAGAAAGCACCCAGCTTCCGGGAGCAGGTCTGCCTTCATGCCCACTGCCCAGCCAGGTTGGGGCAGCTAGGGACTGGTTTCTGGGGAAATGGAGTTTTCTCATGTCTCATTTAGCCTGGAAGAGGGCTCAGAAAACGAGACCACACGTCCTCACCATAGGTGTGTGACCAGGAACACCCCCTTTTGTCCTGGAGCAAGGTATGGCAGTGGGCTGAGGAGAGTGTGGAAGGCCCAGGCCTTTGGAGCTCCAGAAGTGAAAACTGAGGTGTCCTCAAGGGCCTGGCTGGGATACTATCGTGACTTTGGGTGTCCTTTTGTGTCTGGGCGAAAAAGTGACAGCCACGTCCTGCCTCATTGCTCTTCCTGCCATGTGAGTTGTGTAGTTGTGCCACGTATTTAAATGTCAGAGGATTTCAGTTCAAATAAGGTCCATGCTGGGCATGTGAGTTTCCACTCTGTGTGATTGTGTGTGTGTGTGTGTGTGTGTGTGTGTGTGTGTGTGTGTGTGTGTGTGTGTGTGTGAGGGAGAGACATGCAGGTAAGTGGATATCCAGGCAAGTGGAAATGCATGAATGTCTGCATGCATGTGCCTGTGTGAAAATTTCTTGGGCTTCCAGGGGTTTTCAGGTGTTTAAAGATGTAAGTGTTTGGTGTCCTTGATAAAGTGTGAGTGCAAACCAGCATGTGAACATAATGTATCCTTTGCATTTCTGAATGTCCAGATGAGTGTGAGTGTTTCATATATCTTTTCTCCAGAGACCTGTAAACATTGGTCTGGTCCTGGTCTGAAAGAAGCGTGTAAAAACTGACGGGAATCCTCAGACCTATAGTGGGAGTTTGCTGGGTGGCTCACTCTGGCTTGACTGTTTGCAGGGAACACGTTGGGAGGTGTGTACCTCTCAGACCATAACGTCGTGAACCTGAAACAATATAGAGTAGGATTCAGTCTATGCTTACATGAAGCTTCTAAATTTTAGAAAGTCCAAGAATTGAATCAAAGACATGTGCCCAAATGGACTGCTGCTCTTCCCCCAGCCCAGGACCATTTGCTGGGAACTTAATGCGCTTCATGACTACGGCCAGCAGGGAGAGAATGGCCTGCTCCTGCTGGTTAGCCTGGCCAGGTTAAGGGCAGAATTCACCTTAGAACTAGGGGAATAGAGCCCAGCACAGCCTTTGTGGCCCAAGGAGGCTCAGTAAACTTCAGGCCAAAATTTGGCCAAGGGTCTCGATTGCTGGGCTGGGGGATTAGCGGTGGCTTGCCTTACAGTTTTTCTACATAGTGAATAGAGACACTTTCCTTTGCTCCAAGTTCACCTCGGGCTTCATCCTAGCCTTCCCCTCATAACTTTTTGGTGATTTTCTGGTGATTGTGGGAACAGACTTTTCCGAGATGATCTGTCTTGAGATTTCAGCATTCCCTATCAGTCAGCTGTGCACAGGAATACTCTGTATCACCCAATCAACACACAGTCGATCCCCTAGGGCCTCGTTCGCCCTCCCTACCCCCATTCTCATCTCATACTGGACTGGTCTTTGCCCTTGAAACTTTTGTGGGTTTCCTTCACAGAATCTAAGCATCCTTGGTTGTTTCTTAAAGATTTGGAATTGTTTCAGGTTGGAAGTGGAGCTGATTTTCAGGCAGAGTCAAAAACCTTAATAGGACATATTCAACTGTTGGGAACTACCTGGATCTTGGGAGCCATCATTTAACCCAACTCCTAGTAGACAGGGGCCTCCCCAGCACCCTTTGGTCTCAGTGAGAAGTTTCATTTTTCCACAAAGCTTCCTTTCTGGGTCCAATCTCAGAGTATGATAGAGAATATTATCTTTTGAGTCAAGCTTGCATTTTGTGAATCAGTTTTCATATGTTGTTGATAAGTGATTATTTTGGATCCTTGCCTATATTATGTTTCAAGAACCGTGTTTAGCATTATCTGGTAAAAGATCTATCTGGAATATTCACACTCAATTTAACATTCTCTGAATTTTTTTTGAAAGTGCAGACTGCATTGCAAGATACAATTCCAAAGATGTTTCAGGTTAATAAAAATTATTTTTGTATGAAAATGTCCTATAATTTCTTAAAACTCCAGTTAACATTGTGTGCTACTTACATGACTCTATAACACAAATCTAAGAAAATGATAACAATGAGAATTTTAAAAATT
Organism: Pteropus vampyrus; assembly: GCF_000151845.1. NCBI lineage: Eukaryota > Metazoa > Chordata > Mammalia > Chiroptera > Pteropodidae > Pteropus > Pteropus vampyrus. The sequence goes on from NW_011889635.1 coordinate 37,860, forward strand.
TTATTCATACTTCTCCAAATATACTTTTATATTGAACTGCCTATTTATATCACCTATAAGAAGAATAAAGTGCTACATTTATTTAATACATATTATGAAATAAAATTAATTTCAAATATATCATAAAGATTGAGAGATTCCCTAGTAGTTGTAATTAATTTACGTCAAGGAATCCAGTAAGCCTGGAGCAAGATTTTGTATATAACAAGAATAGAATTTACATTGGTTAGTTCGTAAGTTAATGTAGATCTGAAAACTTGAAAGGGACTTTAATGTGTTTTTTTTTTTCAAAAACAGGCAAAGGAATGTCTTGCTTCACCAAAATACATTCTAATGAATAAGAATAATAAATCTCAAAGGGTTAAGTAGTTCCTGAAACTTGACGTGGTAACTATACTAGTTTTTGTAAACTTACAGCTCTTTTATATTTGTGTCATTTTATTTATTCCAAGGATTATTTTTTCATAAATGATCATGACCTTTTAGGATTTTAGTGACATATAAAAAGAGAAAGAAAAAGAAAAAGAAATAAAAAATATATATATATATATATAGAGAGAGAGAGAGAGAGAGAGAGAGAGGGTCCCCAAAACCAAAGAGTCCCACAGCAAGACACATCATAATTGAAATGCCAGAAGTTAAATACAAAGAGACAATCTTAAAAGCAGCAAGAGAAAAGATATTACTTACCTACAAGGTAGCACCCATAGACTGGCAGCTGATTTCTCAAGAGAAACTATGCAGGACAGAAGGGCTTGGAACAAAATATTTGATGTGATGCAAACCCAGGATCTACAACTAAGAATGCTTAGCCAGCAAAATTATCATTTACAGTTGAAGGACAGATAAAGAGCTTCTCAGACAAAAATAAGCTAAAGGAATTTATTATCACCAAGCCAGTATTACAGAGAATGTCAAGAGACTTCTTTAAGAAGAAAAAACATGTATCAAAAACAGGAATAAGGAATGGTAATAACTACATTTCTATCAACAAGTACCTCAAATGGAAAAGAATTAAGTGCTCCAACCAAAAGATAGAGTGGCTGAATGGATAAGAAAACAAGACCCCTATATATGCTGCCTACAAGCGACTCACTTCAGATTAAAAGACACACACAGACTAAAAGGAAGGGATGGAAAAAGATATTATCTTGATGGATCTGGAGGGTATTGTGCTGAATGAAATGGGTCGGATGGAGAAAAGCAAATATCACATGATTTCAGGTACATGTGGAATTGAAAGAACAAAACAACAACAAAAACAAAAGCGGAAATAAACTCATAGAGAATATTTAGAGAGATACCAGATGGTAGGGGGTAGGAGGGGACAAAAAGAAGGCAAAGGGATTAAGAGATACAAATAGATGGTGGTAGAATACACATGGAGATGTAGAGTGTAGCATGGAGAAGATGGTTAATAATGTAATAAATATGTAAGGGGAAGAGGGGAGCTAGATTTAGTGGAGTGATCACTTTGCAAGTTATGTGGGTCTCTGATCACTGCTATACAACTGAAACTGGTATATTATTTTGTGCCAACTATAACTGAAAAAAGACTCATTGAATTGTACAATGTCAATACAAGCAACTAATTGTCTATTTCACTAAAGATGAAAAAATAATGCTTCTGTGAGGGTGTTAGGCAATTATCAATCAATAATCGCTGTTCTCAAATTCTTAATTGTGTAGTTTCTGTTGATTTAGGTAGAGTTCAGGACCATTAGATTTACAAATTCAGAATATTATGGGTTCTCCCTGAGTTGAACAAATTAGTGGTATGTGAATAAAGTATACAAACTCTAATGAGAGCTTGCATTTGATTATGAATTCTCAAGGAGGATTTTCTCCATTATACTCAAAATCAAGGGTTCAGCTAGGCAATTTTCTCTGCAGTTTTGGGGTGGTTGTGGCAGTCGTAGCTGGAAAGGGAAGATGGATTTTTCATTTGTCCTCATAGTGAGAATCTTGTATTCTGTGGAAGGAAATCTTTATAGACTCACTTCCAAGAGTAAGCCTTGAGTCTTCCCTCCTATTCTCTGAGCCACTCACAACCTCATAAATTAAATTTTAAGTTCACTTAGATAAGCAAAAAACTCTAAGTGCAAGCCATCATCACTAAGATTTTTTGTATTTTTGCCTTCACTTAGTTTTTCACCTGGCTATTTATTATTGTCTTTCGACACCCTTGATATTTCTAGGAGGAGTTTTTAAGATATGTAATCTAGAATTTAATGTTGTTTTCATTGGGATTTTAGTCCTGGTACTTAGTCTGACATATTCAATGTAGTAGTTTTAGAGTGAGACCTAGCCAGCTGTGCTATCAACTATCTGTGTGATTATGAGCACATTACTATTCTCTCTGTGCCTCCATTTCTTCACCTATAAAATAATAATAAAATTTACTCAATGAAAGGATGTCATACAATAATGTATATATTTACATAACACTTAGAAAACTATAAGTGTTCCATATATGCTAACTTGCATCATCAGCAATAACATCACATAAATAATGCAAATGGACTTTGTGGTTTAAAGAGCACTGGATTGATGATTGATCTGAGACTGAGCCAGCTTCAGTCATTGACTTTAACAGATGCATTGGCATGATAGCAGCAGGATTCCAGCTGCCATTAAGGGATGATTGTGAAGTGAACAATTGGAGGCAACGATTATAGGAATATTTTCTGAGGAACATAACAGTAAAAAGTAGATATGAAAATTGTGGAGATAGTGTCAGAAGATGGTATAGAGTAAAAGAAAAGTATAGTTTCATTTTAATGACAGAAAAATAGATGTCTTATAGTCCGTAGAGGAAAAGGTTGGAAGTACAGAGACAGGTAGAACTGATGAAGCATGGCTTAGACTCAACGTTAAACTTGAAAATCCTAAAAGTATAGTACCTATTGGAATTTTTATCATTTACTTTTGAACTTACTAGTATTCCACTATATATACTTGGTAGAGAGCAGAGAGATTGGAAAGAATGCTAATGATTCTGCCAACCATCCTCAATAAGTGTTTTCAGAAATAAGAACTTCAAGATTTCAAAGAGGATCAAGCCTCTTCAAAGAAATAGAAATTTTAAGTGGAGTCATTACCAACATCAGGTCGAGTTTTATATATTTGAAAACAAAAAGGTCCAGTAATTATGATTTTTTAAAATCCTATATCTCATTTTTATCAATTCGCACCAAATGTACTATTAAAACTTATAAAAGAAAAATGGATGTTCCTGTGTTATAATTATTAATTTGATACCCAAATTTTCCATTAAATGATTTTCGTTTCAGGAAATGTATGTTTAAAAGAGCACCTTAATTTGTTAAAATAAAATATGGCTATTTTGTGGTTATCATAATTTAATAAATTAGCAATACTATAAAGTTAAATGACTTGTTTATTGAAATTGTACGTCAATAACTAAAAACTGTGCAAACAAGCTTAATGTACCAAGCAATCACAATGATTCTATTGTAACCACCTTTTCTTTTCTTAATATGTTGTATTACCAAGTCTATTTTAAAATATAAAAGTTTGGAATCTCACAACACAATATTGAGTAAAAGAAGTTAGACAGAAAACAGAACTTATATTATGATCCCGTCGCTATAAAGTTTAAGAATACACAGAACTAATCTATCACATTCGAAATTAGGATAGTGGTTTCCTCGGGGAGATAGGTATGACTGGAAGGGCATGAAAGACATTCTGGGATGCTGGATATGTAATTCTTGATGGAGATGCTGGTCTCATGAATACGTATATTTTGCAAAATTTTCTTGAGCTCTATACTTAAGATTTTTGCATTTTTTGGTGTGTATTTGTTATACCTCAATAAATTTTGCATTAACTATAAAAAGTCTATTTTAGGGGAAATGGCCATGTTAATCATAAGTTAAAGGATAATATTGAACCAAATCTTTGAGTTGGCATTAGTCCCATATTTGCTCATAGTAATGTAAAAGATACATCTTTGATTACCTGATTCAAACTCTGATTTTAACTTTAGTTAGAATGTGCTTTTTTATTTCTTATGCTGTGCTTTGTTAAATGAATAAAAACTCTGAAGTTCAAAACTTAAAAAGAAAACTTTTGATAACTAATTTTTCTTGTTCTTTTTTTTTCCTCTTTAAGTAATAATGTGACCCAATGTTGAAATCTAATTACCATTCCTCTAAAGCCAAAACTAAGCTCTGTCATTATATAAACCATCCAGATCATCTAAAGCGATGAGCTGGTGGTAGTCAGAGCTTCTCCTAGCCTAAAGCTAAGGATTTTATCTTCTTAGAAAAGTCATGAAATGCTTTATCCTGAAGTGAAATATCTGGGTTTTTTTAAGTGACCTTGGCTAACAGATTAAGCACATATATCAAATTTGAAGCTACAAAGTTAGTCTCATGCTGCATCTTAATACACATTTATATTATTTACTCTTATTGTCAATATTATATCCCAACTTTACCACTTACTGTGGCACTTTTGGCTATTTAAATTTTAAAAAACATGAAACTAAAATTCAGTTCTTTAGTAACAATAGCCTCCTTTCAAGGATTCAATAGTCAATGTGACTATTGGCTACTGTTTTGGACAGAGCATATTTAGAGCATTTCCATCGTTGCAGAAATTCTATTAGACAGCACTAATATATATAATTAGAATAATACATTCCTCTGAGAGATTTTATTTTATTAAATGTGATTAGTTTTCTAGAATTTTTAGTATTGTAATGGCAAACATAAATACTTGATACATGATATTTAATAATAAGGTCACTGGTTAAACTAAGAATAATTAGATAATACAAATAGTAATAAAAATATTACACTTACATATGTAGTATCATGAGCAGGGTATATATAGCTTTGTATTAATTCACTAAAATTAATTATGTTTTTAAATATTTCACTACGAAATAATTCTTAAATTGGCATTTCGAAAAGTTTCCCTGAAGTAGAAGCCATATAGCAAGCCTAATATATTATGCTCACAGCTTTATTAAACACACGCACACACACACACGCACACACACACACTGACACACCCTCACATACAACCTATATTAAGCAACTATTTACTTTTTAATAATTCTAAATATTAAGAAATCTTAACATTTAGGTCATAAGCACCTACCACCAGGAATAAATATGGTTAACAAAGATACAAGATTATGAAAAAGGAAGTTGGATTAGTATTCTAACCCTCTCGAATTATGACATGGCATTAACTCATTAGAATCTCTTTATGCATATCTGGGATTCCTGGCTAAAAGCTCTGAACTTTGATTTGTCTTATTGTCATTTGGAGTATAAATATGTTTATTTCATTGTTTTTCCCTTTAGGAAATAGTTTAGATAAAAAACACACATACACACACGATCACATACTATGCTTATACACAAAACAATGGTTAGTTAAACAATCAGTCCCATCTTTAAACCAACGTGGACCAAGCCCAGAGATGAACCCATTTGACATGCCAGTCAAAACACTTGATTCATGGACTGGACTCTGTTAGTGTCTATGTCCTTTAGTTCACAGTTCAGTAGTTATTATCATTCTTATGGCAACCATTTGACCCTGTGGACATGAAGTCTATAAGTCTATATAATATCCACAAAAAATAGACTCTTGTTGTAGTATTACTACACAAGGAACATCACTCTTATGTCGGAAGCCAGCCGACCAAGTCAAACCGGGTACCTGAATGGAGGAGCGGGGACTGAGAAAAAAGAGAAGACAGACAGGGTGCAGGAGGGAGAGCGGATCTCACAACTGCCTCTCCGAGTTTATTTCTTAACCTCCTTTTAAACAATCTGTTTCTTTTTGCATTCCAAAACAACACAAAAGTAACATCCTGAAGATCCAGGTGCAATTGACACTCCCTTCGACACTCCCTTAGGCTATACTTAACCTTCTTCTTGCTGAAATTCAACAGAACCAGCCTTTTCTTTTTTATGCAAGCAGGCCTCCTGAGATAAACCATGCACTCTTTTGAATTTGGGGAGCTTTAGCTCCCTACACTCTTACAAACAAATAAGTCCTTTACTAAAAGTTATTTTTTCCTGATTATTTATAACCTGTGTGTTCCTCCCTCCTAGGCTACTGATAAAGATACTGGCAATTATAATGCCATGACATACAGACTCATGATACCACCAATTAAAGAGGGAAAAGAAGGATTTGTGGTGGAAACATACACAGGGATAATCAAAACTGCTGTGAAGAGGTCCTACTTTAAGTTTCAAGTCATCGCAGCTGATGACTATGGGAAAGGACTAAGTGGCAAAGCTGATGTACTGGTAAGTAGATAAAACTTCAGATAAGGCAGTACATAAAATACTAGTCAGGGGTCAGTGTTTTTAACTCATAGAACAGTTAAATTTATTTGATATAGGTTTTCTATAATGTGATTAATTTGCATTCGAGTTGTTGATAGCTATAGGTTAGGATATAAAAAATACAGCTTTATGTTGTTTGGGTTTTTTTGCCATTTGGGAAATACATCATATATTTTTATGTATGATTGTGACAGCAATATACTAAGCATTAGATTTCAATTTGTTCTGTAGATCTCATTTCTAATAGAGTTGGCTGCAGCTACTTAAAATTATAAAATGCTTTACAGAGTTGTGCTGTAGAAATTAAAATAGTTTTAAATTACTTTTAAATTACTTTTAGGGCTTGTGTAATTAAGAAAACAAAAGGAAATATTTTGAAGCAAGTTTATGTCCCAATGAATGATTTTTTGTGTGTGTTTTACAAAATTCCCATTGATGATTTTGATGAGCTTCGACTGTCATATTTGGCTTCAATCACCACCTTCAGTAATATCACCTTTCTAGACTGCTTTTTTCAGTCTACACAAGTTCAGTGGTAGATTACTCCTCAGGGTGATTTGATACTAATCTTTATTCAAAATATTCAATACCAGTGCATTTATCCTATAGAATCTCTATCATTGTTTGGACTTTTCTCTGATGAATCTAGTGAAAATAATATTTATTATTGGAACTGTCACTAAAGACAGAATCAAGTGTAAGTTCTCGTTTGTACTTTACATCTTATTAAATCTTTATCTTTCAAGGTGTTCTTCATTTAATTCTCTAGACAAGTTGAATCTTTATATATATATGTAGACATCAGTGATAACTGATGGTGATGACTAAGCCCCACGATTGTGATTGGTAAGAAGTCCAGAACTTTCTCATGTATAACAGTAAAGCTGCATGGAATAAACAAAGACCAATCTAGAGTTTTTGGCATAGAAGATATTATGGTTGACATAGATTTTCAATCAAATCAGTAGCGGTAAATATTAAGTGAAATAATGTCATTTCTCTTCCTGTTATTTAAGGTACGCACATTGTGATGCTTTAAGGCTGATAAGCTCA
>NW_011889635.1:45538-55210 GCF_000151845.1 Pteropus vampyrus
AATATATATATACACACACACACACACAAAGAATAATTCTTAGTAAAATACCTATTAAAAGATCAGAAATCCTTTAAATCAAGAAAAGGAATATAAGGAGAGAAATAAGACTTTTATGTAGAAGGAACAAAATATGCTAAAACCAAGAAAGAAGAGAAACGATGGCAGGTCTAAATAACTAATAGATATTTACCCATTCTGGAAGAGTAAGAGAGGGAAAGTAAATAAGAGACAGGCCTGAAGATGGAAGTAGCTGGTTCATATAAAAGTTTTAGGTCATATAAATGGTATTGAAAATTTTTCCTCAAAGCAATAGGAAATGATTGAAAGAATTTTAGTAAGAGTGAGTAAAGATAAGATTTTTAATTTAGATAAAACCTGGCATAATGCAAATCTGGACCTGCCCTGAGGTTACTACTTCTGCTGCCTTCTCAAGTAATGGCTTTTGTGTGCTTTTCTATATTGATTTCCCAGTCTTTATACTACCTACTGGCCAAGTAGGATTCTCAGTGCACCACATTGCTATTTCTACACCCTTCCTCCTTCTTAGGAATCCAGGCTTTATTCTCATCGTCTGACTCTCACTCACTCCCATCCTCACACTATTGCTATGATCTCATCACTCCCATCACTAAATCCATCTACCTACCAGAATTTACACCAGCATTCTTTGCTTTATTTCCTATTATTTTAGATGGAATTTCTGTGTGTTTTTCTGGAGCCATTACCTCCACCTGTGCAACAGATCCAGTCCACCACTCACCAGCTGTAACATATTGTTTGAGTAGCTCTCCCGTTTCTTATATACATTATCAATATGAGTCTCCATCCTTTGATTATTCACATAATCATGTTTTTTTCTATCTTCAAAAAATATTTTTTTAAAACCCTCTTGACCTACATCTAATTCTAGCTACCACTCCATTTCTGATCCACTTTCCAGAAAAAAAAATATATATTGTTAGAATTGACTAATTTTTCAGCATCTAATCACTCTTAAAACCTCTTCAGTGTAATTTCACTCTCAACACATCTAAAACTGCTTCCGTCAACATGATCAATTGTTTCTTGTTACTAACTGTACTCGTAATTTCAGTCTTCATCTTATTTGAACCATCAGCAACACGTGACTGATTGTTACCTTTACAAGGCTCTCTGGCCACGATTTTGTCTTGTTTACTTCTCATTTCCATGTTTGTTTCTTCTTGGTCCTCATCTTGGAGTTCCTTAGGCTAAAAATTTTTTGATTCCTTTTTCTCCCAAATCACACGTTCAATCCTGTAGTAAATATTGTTGTTTTATATATATATATATGTTTTATATATATATATATATATATATATATATATAATTTCTTAGCTTAAAACCTTCGAATGTCACCTCGATGTTTTCAGAAAAATTTTCTAGTTATTACAGAAGACTGTGAAGCTCTTGATAATTTGTCCTCCAACAGCCTCATTTTCTGCTTTTCTTCTAAGTCATTGAAACTAGATAACGTTGGTCAAATTGCTTTTCAAACAGCCAGACATTCTCTCACATTAGCAATTTTACAGTGGCTCTACCTAGAATGTTCCTTCTCCAAATGTGGTGTCATGGTATAATATCAAAAATTAATATACACATTTATCTCAAAAGACCATTAAAATACCTCTTCTTTTTTAAGGAATGTGGGGTTGTACCAGAAACCAGTTAAAAGAGTGACCAATTTAAGCAGAAGATGATGAGTGTTTCTAGAGTTATAGAGGATCTTCAGAGGATCCAGTATGTTAGGTCTTTGCCCCTGAGCACTTGAAATGCAGCCACATTGCATTGCAATGTGCTAGAAGTATAAAATACATAATGAATTTCAAAGATTTAGCATGAAAAACTATAAAATTTTTTCCTTAATAGGTTATTTTATATTGATTACATGATGGAATAATAATATATTTAAGATATTGGGTTCAATGTATTGTTAAATTAATTTTACTTTTTTTTAATCTTTTTATATTGGGTACCAGAAAAATTTAAATTATATATCTGGTATGTACTTGTGACTCAGATTATATTTCAATTGGATGGCATTGTCTAAACTATATGGGAACAAATGTGGGGAAAAAAGAAATATAAAAGTTTTATGATGAAGAATTAAAAGGACTTAGAAATAAAACATGTAAATTGACAATCTCTGTTTTTAGAATTTCCTGCTTCACAAATGTTCATTCTTTTTTTTTGACTACATTTAGCGACAAAGATAGATTCTGATGATAGAAATATTTTCTTAAACATTTTTATAAGTAAGCAACACGTAAAGAATGAAAATTAAGCAATTTTATAAGAATGTTTTAATATTTTGCAATTATAGTTGACATTCAATATTATTTTATAATTTATATAAATGTTTTTTTATTTTGCAATTAAAGTTGACATTCAATATTATTTTATAATTTATATAAATGTTTTTTTATTTTGCAATTAAAGTTGACATTCAATATTATTTTGTATTAGTTTCAGTTATACAGCATAGTGGTTAGACATTTATAAATAGTTACAAAACTGCAAGTGTTAGTTTATTATACCAAACATTAAAAAATTCTGCTATATAAGTTCAATTTTATTAATATTTGGTATAATAAAGTGTCATACATATTTCTGGAACTATTTGCAAAGAGGCTATCCTGGAAAAGTAACAAATGATATCTAGTTATCTTAAAGATTTAAATATCTTTGCTATCGATGATAGAAGAATTCAGAGATGATGGATTTCTCTGTAAAATCAAAATTTAATCTGTAAAAGCTTATTCTCCATTTGCATAGTCAAAAATGTGTACATTCTACATAAATCATTTATTAACACTTTAAAAAGATTTAAAATGTTAAAGACAACTATTAACAAGTATGAGCTGACTATTTTTGTGTTAAGTACAGAAAGACTTGTTTTTTTATGAAAATTAGAAATACGTAATTTTTATATCGTAATATTACAAAAGTATGTTTTCAAAACTTATTAAAATTGGGAGATCTTTTTGATAAATTGCAAGTTTAACACATTTATATATATGTGTGTGTGTATATATATGTGAGATATATATATTGCGCAGGATCTTAAATCTTAATTATTTTGTTAATTCAATCAGAATTTAGTCCCTAAGCACATTAACAAAGTAGAAATTCCCTTTCAATAAGTAATTTATCTTCTGGGAAATTACTGACTGTTCTTAAAAGGCAAACAATAGGTTGCATTATATCTGCTAAGCCAAATTTTGCTGAGTTCCAAACACTTGTGTATGAGCTTCTAAAACTCAGAACATAATTTTATACAAGGGGAATTCTATTAAATCCCTGAAACCATGTATAACTAACATTCTAGTTTTTCATTGTCCTATAATTAGTAAGACTCTAATAGCTATGTCTAATAGATCCCATGTGTAATAAATCCATGACAAACAGCATGGCAAATGAGTGTTTACCATGGTAGACTGATGGTGTAACAAAAAAAAAAAACCCTCCAAATTTCAGCAGTTAAAACAAACACATTTGATTTTTCTCTCACAAGACATAGCAATGAGTGTGTACATGGTTGGTGATGTTCTTGTCAGCTTTTCTACATATAGAGGTTCACAGACTCAATTTCCTTTAACTTGTTTTTTGCCCTTTTTGTTGACTTCTTCATTCAGATAGAGACTGGAAGAGGAAGGGTAGGTTCACACAGATTTAAGAATACTTATTTCTTCCTTTGCACTTACTTTATACATTGATCAGTACTCCATCATAGGGTTCCATCAAACTACAAAGGAGATTGAGGAATCTATTCTTGTTGAGATAACATTCCATGGTTACTATTTGTTTCAGGCCATTTGCTTTTGACCAGAAATATCACTTCATTTCATTTTATTACATTCCTTGATTCAATAGGAGGATGGGAGGGAGAAAACAGTTTTGTAAGTATCGTATACATATTTCTAGAGATTTTGGCCATGTGTTTATACTACTAAGAACAAAAATAAAAATAAAGAAACAGAAACAAAACAAAAATACTTATGTATAACTTCTTTCTCTTCTTTTACTCAGGATGTATAAGAAAAGAAAGTTACGCAAAAACTGTGATAATCCCGTTTCTAATGAAGTTATATTTTTTTGTGAAGACACTATCAAGATTCATCTACATGTTTAAGGAAAATGTAAATGTTTAGTTCCAGACACCTGTAATGAGTTAGGGATACAGGACTGTAACAGGCATTGTTAACTATTTCTTCATAGCTGGTAGTAGAACCGATGCCTGGCTTAATATAGACGGCAAAACATAATTATTGGGCTCACGCAATGGTTTGAAAATTTTCTAATTAGTTGTAAATATTTCAACTCTGGACCTGTTTTGCCACATGGTAATATTCACTAGAGATGAGTTAGTAGTTGACCTCTTCACACAAGTCGTAGGCTCATTTCTAATTATCCCTATCATTTCATACTTTTGTCTGCTTCACTGATTTAGGTTACCTCTTGGTCCCTGAAGACGCTGAGTTTCTGACTCCTGATAGAGAATCTGTGAGTAACTATACTGAAATACTTGTAAACGTAAAATCATCCCCTAGGATAAATTATGTTTAGGTATATGGTGATAAATATACTTAATCTATAATATTCAATTTATGGTCCCAATGTATATGCATTTATACAATTTTAATAGTGTATCACATACATGCAGGACAAATGTGATTTGAATTTACATTTTTTAATATCCACATTGGTCACATGTTCTGGAGTCAGACAGCCTGTGCTATTCGGGTCCAAGTTATTAAATGTCTCTTTGTTTTATCAGTTTTCTTATTTAAAATTGGAATAATAATTATAACTACCTACATGGTAGTTATTAGAATTAAATGAGTTAAAGCCTGTAGAATATTGAGGACAAAAAGTAAAGTGTATGTTGTAAGCAGAGAATAAATGCTTTTAGTTTTCTTCATTTTTCTAAATAAGAATAGAAGGAATTCTGTAAATGTTAAATAAATAGGACAAATTCATAAACAGCTGTTCAAATTTATTTTAGCCCATATGTAAGTGTGTATGATATATCTCTTTATCTACACATACATAAAGGTGGCTAAAGCAGATGTAAAGAGTTTCTATGATGATTACATGGAATGAATTATTCTAAGTAGTCATATCCCAGATTCCTAGTCACAATGAATAAAAGATATTTATAACATCTAAAGGCTGTGTTTTTCATTCTTCTGAGTGTCCTTAAAGAACACATTTAAAAACAAACAAAAAACCTTCTCTCATGTCCTAGTAAATAACCAAAACAAACAAATAAACAAACAAAATCTACAAAAGTTGAAATCGTTATGGTTTTGTAACTTCTAAGTAAACAACAGTCTATCGTTCTCAACATGCCCCCACGTCTAGTAGAGATTGCATAATCAAAAATATCATTTATTCCTAAATTTAAAACTGTCTATGCATAGTAGGAAAGACATAAAAGTTATTTTTAATTATAGAATTGTTAATAAGTAAAAGCGAACAAATTCTGTTCTTTTTTTTCTTCTTTCGGGTTTCTGTGGTCAATCAGCTGGATATACAAGTCATTGTTTCTAATGTGCCCCCAACTCTAGTGGAGAAAAGGATAGAAGATCTTACTGAGTAATGGATTTTTGTTTACTTATATATTTATTTTCGCACGCCTATAATTTTTAATGGATTAGATCATTTATATCATTGTAATGTTTAGATTACACACATTTTAAAACACTGCCTTCATAAGAATTTAGCTTGCTATTTTCCTGAAATAGGTAGCTTTATTTGAAATATTGGAAGATTCTGAGAGTACTTTCAAATAAGAATGAAACAGATGTAAGAAGATATTCAGAATGCTTTCACTGATGCATCAATGTAACCTCAAATGCGGCATGTAAGAATTAAATCATAACATTAATTATCTGAGTATAAATCATGATTTTTGTGGCCCTATATTATTCTAAGTAACCAGCTAGTCTAGAGAATGCTATTTCTCAAAGTGGTGCATCTAGATGCCTAAGGCTTATTCTTTCAAAAAAAGATGATACATTTTAAAGAATATGTATTATTAATTATTCTAAAATATATGTCATGCCCTCTGCCTTTGAATCTGTTACATTGAACATGGTTGAACATATTATTGTTGACTCAAAGTTGTGATTATTTATTAAGCTACATGTTCTCAAATACTCTGAATGCTCTCAAAAATTATTAAAATATCTTTGCTATTTCACTCTTAACTACCCTAGCCTAGCCTGCCATCATTTCATAATTTCTATATTGGTATTTATTTCATATTCTGTGTTCTATTGATCATGTTGACAGATGTCATGGACACTGTTTATCTGCCTCTCTCTAGCAAAATATCTCCCACTTCTGATAGATGACTAACCTTTTAGTAATTATGTGTCAAATAAAATACTATCGGCACTGATCAAGGCAGGAGTGATTCTCTTATAATAAAAGCATGTGTGTTTAATAACAATGATTTGTGGACATTTTATGAAATTTAACCTTTGGCTGTCACATAAAATGTCCTATGAAAGAGGTGATTATCAATATTCGTGCATGGGATATCAATCATGCAGTGTCCTGTTTATGTCTTCAAAAGTGGTTTATGTATATTTAACCCATATCAAAATAATAGCTGATGACCTGAAAATTTTAGAATTATGCCTATCTCTTAGGTGCTTTAAAGTCATCTGTTTGGGTAGGCTTTCTTTGATTACACTATTCAAAAGAGATGATACTCTCTTCAATCTCTAACTTTATTCTTCTTTATTTTTTTTCAAAGCATTATCTAATATTTTTATTATATGTCAATTTTCCACTGAATATAAGCTCTATGAGGGTAGGAAATCTATTTTTCACTGATAGAATTCCAGTTAGATAGAAGGCACTCAATACATGTTACTTAATGAAAATTTTGTACAAGCAAAAGTATGATGTCCCTTTCCTTGTGATGAGATAAAATTTATGAAAAAGAAAAAAGTGGCAACTTAAAAGTATAATTTCATATCAATTTATATAATTTATACCTCTTAAGTGGATAATGAAAATACGAATGAGAAAAATCAGGCAGCTTTCAAGTCTTGCAAGAAATGTGTCACTTTGAAAGGAGCTTTGACTTCATAAACATTGGTTTTGAAATGTAAGCGTGGACAATAATTGAAGCTTGCCCAGACTCAGTTTCACCATTTAATGACAAGAGCTAATAAAAATAGTGTTCTGTGATTGTGTTGAGAATTAAACGATATAAGCCATCTCGGACAATGAAAAGCATGAACTCTTAATGAATAATAAATATTTGACATAAATGAGGTAGTGGCAAGTCCTAGAGAGGCCAGAGTTTTAGACTTTCTACTCAAAGACCTTAGTTTAGTAACAAAGCTCAGATTATGGATTCAGACAGACATATTTGAATCCTGTTATTGCTGTATGATCTCTGAGCAAGATATTTAACACTTACAACCACACTTCTTCATCTTGAATATTGGAATAAGAATGTCAATCTTGTGTTGCTTTTGATAGAATTAACTGTGCATTTGCTAGTGCAGTAAGCATAGCAGGCGCATGTCTGATTTCTTTTGGTAGATTTTTAAAAATCTGTGTTAAGTTAGGGATTCTTAAGCACAAAAATTTTAAATCCTTCTTAGAACAGTTTTATATTCATAGCAAAATGGAGCAGAAGATACAGAGAATTCCCATTTACTCCCTGCCTGGTGGGCACCCATAGCTTCCCTCACTATCAATATCTTTCACCAGAGTGGTACATTTGTTACAATCAGTGAACCTACAGTGAGATGTCATAATCACCCAAAGTTCATGCTTTACATGAGGGTTCACTCCCGGCATTGTACATTCTGTGGGTCTGACTAATGTGTAATGACATGTATCCATTATTATAGTATCATACAGATTAGTTTCACTGCTCTACAAATACTGCATGCTCCAGCTATTCATCTCCCCCTTGGGCACTAACCCCTAATCTCTTTACTTTCTTCACAGCTTTGCCTTTTCCAGAATGTTGGAATCATACAGTATGGAGTCTTTTGGATCTCTCTTTGAAAACTAATTTAGTAGATGAAAGTGGTGTTGATCAGGACTGTTAGACCTGATTCAGCACCATGAATCTTCAAACACTCACTGTTAATGTCCAAGGATGAATAGTGAAAATACACACATAACTGAGGTAGACAGCAGAGTGCCCATTTGTTCATTAAATGTAAGAATTTATTGTTCCAGTGACCAGACTAACCAGCACATTCATTTCCTATACACATTCTTAGATGACAAGTCGCATCATCATCAAAGTCATTTTCTATGTTTCCCGTGAGGTATCCCTAACCTTTGGAGTGGAAAACTTGAATTCCATATGGTCGTCACATATTTTTTTTAGGAAGTCCCTTATATGAGGACAGATTATAATCCAAAGTTTCCTTGGTAAACAGGAAACCAGTACAAGCTGCGAAAGTTGATGAAAGGAAAATGTAATGACCTAATATGTCCATTTCACAATGGGGAATGTTTTGTAAAGAGGGTATCCTTTGCTGGCTAAGAGCACAGTGCCTGGAAAATAGCATGCTCATAGTAAATGTTGGCTGCTATGGTAATGATAACAATGACTCTCCGATCCCCTGGAATTGGCTTACATGGCCATACTGAATATTTTTAAATTATTTTTGTTATGTTATGATTATAGAATTAATCAATGCCCTTTGTAATGAAACACAACCTCTTTTTTGTTATATTAATGTATTCCAGCCAACTCTATGCCCCATACAGATGTTCTTGCATATCGATATATTTAAGGATATTAGACTGACCTTAGGATTTGTCGCTTTGTGGATCTTGTGTTTCTCTTACTTGCAAATTCTCAAGATTAAGGAGTAGAAGAAATTGCTGTGAGGATAAGGTTAATGACATCTTACTATAAACAATTGATTGTCAATCGTATCCTTAGAAAAAGCTAAGAAATATTTTCATTTTGTCTTCTTTCTTTCTTTCTCCTTCCAATTCACCATGAAGCCCAAATGAAAAACGGAAGATTGGGATTCTAAAATTTAAGTCCTTAGGAATCTGCTGAAATGACATTTTCAAAAAGTATGAATTAAAGAGATTAGAAATACTCTCACGATATGAATTGAAATTGATCATTTAAGTCCTCGAGTTGGTCAAATACTTTTCTTACTTTCTAAATACACTATGGAAAACTAATGATAGTAGAACCTTATTGAAGTAGTTATTGCTTTGGTGTAGAAGAGCCCAGTTCCATGAAATATTTATAGAACATCTGAAATAAGTCTATGCAAATTATAGCTCCTGGTATTAAGGTTACAACACATACTTTAGAAATCTAGTCGAGATATTTATTTCCAGGAAGAGAATTATGGTCTCTTTGGAAGAGAACCTATGAAACATGAAACAATAAATGCCAGCACTTCTATTTTCTTAAATCAGTATGTTAAAGACTTGGTTTGGAGGGGAAGGGTTAAATTGAAGTGCCAATGAATAAACACATTACCTTTCATCAGTTTTACTCTCTCTTTGTTTCAGAGTTGTGAGGGTAGGGGACTTTCTGTAAAGAAACATTAATATTTTAATAATAAACTTAAAAATAATTTTATAGTTTCTAATAATGATATTGAACTTTCTTGTTTTATTAATTACTTATTTTAT
>NW_011889635.1:56916-115201 GCF_000151845.1 Pteropus vampyrus
TAGATATATATATATGCCTCTCTCTATATGTATTCTTCTACAATAGTTTTTTTTTAATTATTGATCTAGTTGGAATTTGTGTATGTGAGAGAGAGAAAAAGAGAGAAAGAAAGAGATAAACAGATGGAGTTTATTATTTACTGAGCTGACTACCTAATTTCTTCAATACCATTCATTGAAAAGATCCCTTTTCCCAAGTGTTTGAAGTATTATCTTAATCTTATTCTAAAATCATGTGTGCAACCTTGCCTAAGAACAGTACATTATAACCTTAAACAATGAGAAAAGATTTGCTATAGCAGAATAGTAATGAACAAGCAACATACATAGGGACAAATTGAGACAACAATGACAGAAAAGGGGAAAATTCAAAGACCAAATTTGCACAGGGTAATAGAGATAAGGCACATGCAGAAGAAAATGTATATATACATGCACAATATACTCAACATATTCGTAATGGTAACCACATGGTGAAGAATCAGAACTAAAGTATATGTTATAAAACAAGAAGGTCAGAGGGAAAACACACAAAACTCAACAACAACAACAAAAATACAGACACACAAGGACAAGGAAGCAATGGAAATACTGAGCTACCAGAAAGCAAAAAATAAAATGGTAATAAGAAGACCTCATATTTCAATAATCACCCTAAATGTAAATAGACTGAACTCACCAATAAAAAGGCACAGAGTTGCAGATTGGATCAAAAACCAAAACACAACCATATGCTGCCTCCAACAGATACATCTCAGTTGCAAAGACAAATATAGACTTAAAGTGAAAGGATGGAAAATGGCATTTCAATCAAATGACATTCAGAGCAAAGCAGGAGTAGTGGTACTAATATGGGACAAAATAGACTTCAAAATAAAAAAAGATAAAGATAGATAGTTGGGATACTTCTTAATTATAAAGGGATCATGCACCAAGAAGACATAGAACATATTAATATTAATGCTCCCAATCAGGGAGCACCAAAATATATAAAGCAATTACTAACAGAACTAAAGAGAAAAACAGACCAAAACACTATCGTTGTAGGATATCTAACACCCAACTGTCGGATATGGACAAATCATCCCCCCCAAAAAATTCAATAATGAAATAACATCCTTCAATGACACATTAGACCAAATGGACATAAATGATATTTACAGAGTCTTTCATCCCAAAACAACTGCTTATACATTCTTCTCTACTGAACATGGAACATTCTCAAGGACTGAACACATATTGGGGCACAGACATAGCCCCAAGAGGCTTGAAATCATACCAATCATATCCTCTGATTATAATGCTTTGAAACTAGATATCAACTCTAAAAAGAAAGTGGGAAGAACCACAAATACGTGTAAACAACATGCTACTGAAGAACAACTGGGTCAGAGAAAAAATAAAAAGAGAGTTCAAGAGATACATAGAAATGAATGATAATAATAGTACAATATATCAAAACTTTTGAGACAAGGCAAAAGCAGTTATAAGAGGAAAGTTTCTATCATCACAGGCCTATCTCCACAATCAAGAATGAGCCCAAATAAATAACCTTACACATCATCTTAAAAAACAAAAAAAGGAAGAACAAGCAAAGCCTATATTCAGCAGAAGGAAGAAAATAATCAAAATTAGAGCAGAAATAAATGATGTTGAAAACAAAACAAAAAAATAGAAAATATAAATGCAATAAAGAGTTGGTTCTTTGAGAAGATTATTAAAATTGACAAACCACTGACTAGACTTACTAAAGAAAAAAGAGAAAGGACACAAATAAACAAAATCAGGGATGAAAGAGGAGAAATTATGACTGACATTGCAGAAAGACAGAGGATCATACAAGAATATTATGAAAAAATGTATAACACCAAATTTAATAACCTAGACGAACTGGACCAGTACTTAAAAAAATACAATCTTCTTAGACAGAATCAAGAAGAACTGGAAAATCTAAATAGACTGATCAGCTGTATGGACATTGAAACAATCATCAAAAACCTACCAAAAAGTAAAAGTCCAGGACCAGATGGCTTCACTAGCAAATTCTACCAAACATTCAAAGATTTAATACCTATTCTCCTCATACTCTTCCAAAAATTCAAAGAGGAGGCAAGACTTCCCAACCTATTTTATGAGGCGAATATTACCTTGATACCCAAACCTCAGATACAGAATCCATTTATGATAAAAACAAAACTTAACAAAATCGGTGTAGATGTAAAGTACCTTAACATAGTAAAGACCATATATGAGAAACTCTCAGCCAACATTATACTTAATGGTGAAAAACTAAAAACCTTCCCTCTAAGAACAGGAACAAGACAAGGCTGGCCACTATCACCACTGTTATGCAACATAACATTGGAGATCCTAGCAAGTGCACTCAGGCAACAGAAAGACATAAAAGGCATCCAAATAGGAAACAAAGAAGTAAAACTGTCACTATTTGCAGATAACATGATTCTCTATATAGAATTCCCTAAAGACTCCACAAGAACATTGGTAGAAACAATAAGCAAATACAGTAAACTTTCTGGATACAAAATCAGCATTCAAAAATCCATAACATTCCTATACTCTAATAATGAAGTGGCACTTCTGAACTGCCACAAAAAGAATAAAATACCTAGGAATAAATTTAATGAAACTTGTGAATGACTTATATAATGAAAACTATAAGACCCTTTTAAAAGAAATTAAAGAAGATACAAAGAAATGGAAAGATATTCCATTTTCTTAGATTGGAACAATCAACATAGTTAAAATGACCATATTACCTAAAGCATGATACAGATGCAATGAAATCCCTATCAAAACCTCATCGGCATTTTTAAAATAAATAGAAAAAAAATCATCAGATTTATATGGAAGCATAAAAGACCCCGAATCACCAAAGGGATCCTGAGAACAAAGAATGGGGCTGGAGGCATCACTCTGCCTGACTTCAAATTATACTACAAAGCAACAATATTTAAAACAGCATGGTTTTTCCAAAAAAAGAGACACACAGACCCATGGAACAGAATCGAGAGTCATCTGGAAGTAAACCCATGTTTATATGGGCAAATAATTTTTGATAATAGAGCCAAAAACATAAGGTAGAGAAAGGAAAGCCTCTTCAATAAATGGTGCTGGGAAAACTGGAAAGTCATCTACAAAAGAATGAACGTAAGACTGTTGTCTATCACCACACAACAAAATTAACTCAAAATGGATTAAGGACCTGGATATAAGACCTGAAACAGTAAAATGCAGAGAAGAAAACATAGGAACTAAAGTCAAAGACCTTTGTCTTAAAGAAGATATTGTGAATTGGACCTCAAAAGCAAGGGAAGTAAAAGCAAAAATAAATGAATGGGACTACATCAAACTTAAAAGCTTCTGCTCAGCAAAAGAAATCATCAACAAGGTAAAGAGACAACTATCTGAATGAGAACATATATTTGCAAGCAATGCCTCCAATAAGGGCCTAATATCCAAAATATACAAAAAACTCATACAACTCAATAACAACAAAAAAACAAACAATCCAATCATTAATGAGCAGAGGACCTGAACAGACACTTCTCCCTAGAGGACATCCAAATGGCCTACAGACATAAGAACAGTCAGTAATTTCCCAGAAGATAAATTGCTTATTGAAAGGAAATTTCTACTTTGTTAATGTCCTTAGGGACTAAATTCTGATTGAATTAACAAAATAATTAAGATTTAAGATCCTGTGCTCTGTGTGTGTGTGTGTATCACATATGTATATATCACATATACATATCACAGATATGCATAAAGAGAGTCTAATGAGTTAATGCCATGTCATAATTCGAGAGGGTTAGAATACTAATCCAACCTCCTTTTTCATAATCTTGTATCCTGGTAAACCATATTTATTCCTGGTGGTAGGTGCTTATGACCTACATGTTAAGGTTTCTTAATATTTAGAATTATTAAAAAGTAAATAGTTGCTTAATATAGGTTGTGTGTCAGTGTGTGTGTGTTTAATAAATCTGTGAGCATAACATATTAGGCTTGATATATAACTTCTACTTCTACTTCAAAATGCCAATTTAAGGATTATTTCATAGTGAAATATTTAAAAACATAATTAACCTTAGTGAATTAATACAAAGCTATATATACCCTGCTCATGATACTACATATGTAAATGTTATTTTTTTTACTATTTTTATTATCTGATTATTCTTCATTTAACCAATGACATTATTATTAAATATCATGAATCAAGTATTTATGTTTAGCCATTACAGTACTAAAAGTTCTACAAAACTAATCACTTTTATTAAAATAAAATCTCAGAGGAACATATTATTGTAATTATATATATTAGTGCTGTCCAATAGAAGTTTCTGTAATGATGGAAATGCTCAAACATGTTCTTTCCAATACAGTAGCCAATAGTCACATATGACTACTGAATCCTTGAAGGAGGCTATTGTGACTAAAGAACTGAATTTTAGTTTAGTTTAGTTTTTTAAAATTTAAGTAGCCGAAGGCAACACAGTAAGTGGTAATGTTGAGATATAATAATGACAATAAGAGTAAATAATATAAATGTGTATTAAGATGCAGCATGAGACTGACTCTGTAGCTTCAAATTTGATATATGTGCTTAACCTGTTAGACAAGGTCACTTAAAAAACCCAGATATTTCACTTCAGGATAAAACATTTCTTGAGTTTTCTAAGAAGATATAATTCTCAGCTTTAGGATAAGACAAGCTCTGACTACCAGCAGCTCATTGCTTTAGATGATCTGGATAGTTTATATAATGACAGAGCTTAGTTTTGGTATTAGAGAAATGGTAATTAGATTTCAACATTATGTCATATTATTACTTAAAGAGAAAAAAAAGAACAAAGAAAATTAGTTATCAAAGATTTTCTTTTTAAGTTTTGAACTTCAGAGTTTTTATTCATTTAACAAAGCACAGTATAAGAAATAAAAAAGCACATTCCAACTAAAGTTAAAATCAGAGTTTGAATCAGGTAATCAAAGATGTTTCTTTCACATTACTATGAGCAAATTTGGGACTAATGTCAACTCACTTAAAGATTTGGTTCAATATTATCCTTTAACTTATGATTAACATGGCCATTTCTCCTAAAATAAACTTTTTATCATTAATGCAAAATTTATTGAGGTATAACAAACACACACCAAAAAATGCAAAAATCTTAAGTGTAGAACTCCATAAATTTTGCAAAATATACATATCCATGGGATCAGCTTCTACATCAAGAATTACATTACCAGCATCCCATAATGTCCTTCATGCCCGTCCAGTCATACCTAGGTCACCCAGGAAACCACTATCCTAACTTTGAACATGATAGATTAGTTCTGTGTATTTTTAAACTTTATATTGATGTGGTCATAATATAAGTTCTGTTTTACTGTCTAACTTCTTTTACTCAATATGTGTTTGAGATTCTAAACTTTTATATTTTAAAATAGACTCAGTAATACATCACAATCACATTAAGAAAAGAAAAGATGGTTAAATTAGAATCACTGTGATTGCTTGGTACATAAGCTTCTTTGCACAATTTTTAGATATTAACTTACAATTTCAATAAATGAGTCATTCACTTTATAGTATTGGTATTGCTAATTTATTAAATTATGATAACCACAAAATAGACATATTTTATTTTATCAGATTAAGGTGCTCTTTTAAACAAACGTTTCCTAAAACAAAAATCATGTAATGCAAAATTTGGGTATCAAATTAATTATAACACAGGAATATCTATTTTCTCTTATAATTTTTCAAGTACATTTGGTGTGAATTGTCAAAAATGAGATATAGGCTTTTAAAAAATCATGTTTACTGAAGATATAAAACTCGAGCTGTTGTTAGTAATGACTCCACTTTAAATTTCTATTTCTTTGAAGAGGCTTGATTCACTTTGAAATCTCGATGTTCTCACTTCTGAAAACACTTATTGAGGATGGTTGGCAGAATCATTAGCATTCTTTCCAATCTCTCCGCTCTCTTCAAAGTATATATAGTGGAATATTAGTAAGTTAAATAGTGAATGATAAAAATTCCAACAGGTACTATACTTTTAGGATTTTCAAGTTTAACGTTGAGTCTATTCCATTTTTAACGAACGATGGATTTAAGACTGAAATTTATATATAAAATGTGACTGATAAATGTTGGGTATGTATATTACAATCATACACATTCACAATGTTCTTTTTATAAATCAATTACAAAATATAATTCATTAAAATACATACCAAGTCACAAAAAATACTGACAACAAAATTAGGAACACAATTTTAAATCTGGTTCAAGATGTGAACAAAGTAAGAGAGTTTCAGCACAGAGTGTATTGTATCTATCTGTTTCCTACTTTTAATAATTTTAATTTTACATGTTTGTTTTTTGTATTGTTTTCGAAAGAGGTGGACTCAAAAGTCAAGTACAATTTAAATATAAGTCACATAGTTTTAGGTTTCCTTACAAAATGAGAAGAATATTGATCAACAAATATTATTTTAAGATATTATATAGCCAATTACAATAAGATGTCATAATTACTTATAGTTTTATTGTAACATTAAAAATAACATTTTCCCACACATTCACCAATGAATATGCAAATTTAAGCACAAAACCAAGTAACAGTAATTACTTCAGACATAATATAAGTTTTTAACTTCCTTAATATAATGCATTAATCAATGTTTTTTCTGATTCACCTCAAGATGCATGGACTTTGCTCTCCTGATATATATTTTTCCTTTCTTTTCCTGCTCTCCTTATTGCTTCCTGGTCACTTTTAAATCAACCGTGCACAATCTTTCTCTCAGTTGAAATCCATGCATTTCTATGTAGTATCCATTTTAGCCTTCCTTGTTGTTGAATATAATGAGGCTGTAAGTATGTAGTGCTTTGTCCACCTCCTTAACTTCACCTTCTTTTTTGCATAAATTTTAATATTTATGTAGATGACACCAATTTCAAATTCCTAGGCATGAAAAAGCTTCAATCTTTGAAATGACATTCTGCATCAATTCAATTCTATAACTATACTCTAGCTTTTTGGTTTATGGAGATATTGTTCCTAAAAAAACACTCTAGCTCTGCAAGCATAAACTTTAATGTATAAATTTCTGAACACAACTTCCCATCACTTTCTTATTCAATTAAGACCACTTTGATACTAACAGTGAACTTTTAGTTCCAAAGTATCTTCTCTGCTCTCACTACTTTAGGTCTTATATTCCTTCCCTCTCCATCATAGATTTCATAGTCACCATGTTCTCATTTTTTCTCCTTCCACACATGGAACGTCTTCCTCTTGGATCAATTTAACAAGAAACCTACTCTTGGATGATGGAAGAATAATGAAAGAAATTAAATAATCAGGCAGACTAATGCTACTATAAGTCTATGATCTCTGAGTGCAACTGTGCTTTATTTATTTGGAAAAATGGTGTTCTATAATATTTGTCTTGCTCCAAAAGTTCACCCGTTTCTTCAAATTGCATATTTATTCAGCCTGATCCTTCAGTGAAGTTGTAATTCACATAAGAATTGAGGATATCAGTGTGAAATAGCTCAAATTCTCAGTCTATAACTATAAAAGCACCTATATCTGGACTTATTGTCTTTCTTCAGATCTCAGAGGAACAAACTGACTCTTCTGTTCTGAAGGTTCTTATGCCTTCATCTGAATCTCTCCCATACATTCCATGTTTAATGCTTCATCAGCTCTACCTGTCTCTGTACTTCCAACCTTTTCCTCTACAGACTATAAGACATCCTTCTCTCATTAAAATAAAACTAGACTTTTCTTTTTCTCTATGCCAACTTCTGACACTATCTCCACAATTTCATATCTATTTTTCACTGTTATCTTCCTCCTGTATGAGCTACAATATTTCTTGAGAAGATGGCATGGGCCTGTGGGACTTCCCCAGACAGCAGCTTGTCTCCATGTGATCTGTGCTTACTGCAGGAACATGCAGACACAGAAATTGTGGAAAACCTTGGTGATTGGCTGACGACTTGATTCCCAGAGCTCCTGTCCTAAAGTGGTAGGAAGCTGCTGCTGCCTTGGGGTGGAGCATTTCCCAACCTTGCTAGGATGGGAAACTCATACAGGGAACCACAGAGACAGCACTGGCATGTAAAATCACACTGTCGTGGCAGGGGGTAATGTAGTCAATAGACCTAGGAAACTCCCAGGGTCCCTGCACCAGCCAACACATAAATCACTCAGAGGCTCTTCCAGTTTCAGAGAATTACAGGCAACTGACAGACAATTTCAGACCTGGAGGAGTACTGGTCCTTCCGCTAACCTGCCCTAGGACAGGGATGGGGGATAAATGGACCTCTGCCTACAGCGTTGGATCTTCCACTTACCTATGTATCCAGCATAGGCAACAGTCATCTGTGGATCACTTTGTAGGTCCTACTGGGTAGCACTGAGTAATCAAAAGCAGCAGCTAAACTTTGCTTACTGGGGAGTGCCTCCCAAGGACCACAGAAACATCTGCAGGCTGGCACAAAGACATGACAAGGCAACTCCTGACTATCTCTATTAGTGGTACACACAAAGGGTGGTTGCAACAAGTACACAAGCCTGCTAGGGCAAATCTCATTCAGTGGGATCAGCCCCTACACAGCAACTTTTAACCTGTGGGTGCAGCCTCTTCCCACAATTAGTCAGCCTGAGCATTAATTTCATTCACTGATGTGCTAACAACAATAAGGCTTGGCGACAACAGAAGATCATACACAACCCACACAAAGATCACGTCCAGAGCCCCCGGCATAGGGGATCAGAGAGAGTGTGCCACTGGGTCACACAGGACACCTTCTACTTTAGGCCATCTGACCAAGGCTGAGAGATGAAACAAATATTCCTGACATGTAGAAATGAGCACAAAGAGGCTAATAAAATGAGAAAACAACGAAATATGCCACAAAGGAAACAACAGGAGAAGACTCCAGAAAATAAGCTACATGAAATGGAGGCTGCAACCTTCCAGACACAGAATTCAAAAGAATGACTATAAGGTTGCCCACCGAACTTAGGGGGAGAATAGAGAGCACAATGAGAACCTCAAAAGAGAGATAGTAAGCATAATAAAGGACAAAGACACCATTAAAAGGAACCAGACAGAAATGAAGACTATAATAACTGAAATGAAGAACACACTTGAAAGATTCTACAGGAGAATAGATGAAGCAGAAGATCGAATCAGAGAACTGGAAGACAAGGTAGCAGAATAAACACCATGAGAACAAGAAAAAGATAAAAGAATTTTAAAAAATGAGGATAGTTTAAGAGAACTCTGGGAAAAAAATAAAGCATAACAATATCCAGATCATAGGAGTACCCAAAGGAGAAGAGAGAGAGCAATGGTTTGAGAATCTATTTGAAGAAATAATGACAGAAAAATGCCCTAATGTGACAAAGGAATTAGACATAAAAGTTCAGGAAGCACAAACTGTCCACAACAAGAGGAATTCAAACGGATTCACACCAAGACACATCATAAGTCAAATGCCAAAGGTCAAAGACAAAGAGAATCTTTCAAGTGGCAAGATAAAGGCAGCTACTACCTACAAGGGTGCCCCCATAAGAATGTCTGCTGGATTTTCAATGGAAATTTTGCAGGCTATAAGTGACTGGCAAGAAATAGTCAATCAAAGCTATGAAAAAACAAGAATCTACAAGCATAAATACACTACCCAGCAAGGCTTTCAATTAAAATGGAAGGTGACATAAAGAGTTTCCCAGACAGAGAAAAGCTTAAGGAATTCATCACCAATAAGGCAGTATTACAAGAAATGCTAAAGGGACCTCTGTTAATGGGTAAAAAAGAAAATAGAAAAAACAAATATGAATAATAAAATGGCAGTAACTATGTACCTATCAGTAATCACTTTAAATGTAAATAAATTAACTGCTCCAATCAAAGGACATAGTGTAGCCAAATGGATAAGAAAACAAGACACATCCATATGCTGTCTACTAGAGAACTACTTCAGATCAAATGAAATTCACAGACTGAAAGTAAAGGGATAGAAAAAGATATGCCCTACAAATGGAAATTTGAAAAAGCTGAGGTAGCGTTATCTATATCAGATAAAATAGATTTTAAAACAAAGGCTATAATAAGAGAAAAAGAAGGGCATTACATAATGATAAAGGGGTTGATAAATCAAGAGGCCATAACTCTAGTAAACATATATGCACCCAGCATGGGAGCACCTACATACATAAAGCAATTATTGCCTGACATAAAAGGAGAGATCAATAGTATATACTCATACTTGGAGACTTTACCATCCCATTGACACCAATGGATGGATCGTCAAGGTGAAGAATCGAATAGGAAACAATGGGCCATGAAGACACATTTCACAAGATGAATTTAATGGATATTTTCAGAGCATTGTACCCCAAAGCAGAAAAAAAAAGAAAACATTCTTTTCAAGTGAACATAGAACATTTTCAAGGATAGACCACATGTTAGGACACAAAAAAATTCTCAGTAAATTTAAGATGATTGAAATCATTTCAACCATCTTCTCCAATCACAATGGTATGAAACTAGAAATCGACTACAAGAAGAAAACTGGAAAATACACCAACGAATGGAGGCTAAATAACATGCTACTAAACAACAAATGGGTTATCAATGAAATCAAGGAAGAAATTAAAAGAGATCTAGAGACAAATGAAAATGAAAACACAATGACTCAAAAATCTATGGGACACAGCAAAAGCAGTCCTAAGAGGGAAATTCATAGTAATATAGGTCTACCTCAAGAAACAAGAAAAAGCTTAAATAAACAATCTAACCTTACGCTGAAAAGAACTAGAAAAAGAACATCAAACAGAGCACAATGTGAAGAGAAAGAAGAAAATAATAAATATTAGAGTGGCAATAAATGAAATAGAGTCTAGGAAAACAACACAAAAGATCAATAAAACCAAAAGCTGGCTTTTTTTTAAAGGATAAACAAAATTGACAGAACCTTAACCAGACTCATCAGGGACAAATGAGAGAGGACTCAAATAAAAATCAGAAATGAAAAAAAGAAGAGAAATATCTACAAACTCCACAGAAATACAAAAGATCATATGAAAATACTACAAGAAATTATATGCCAACAAATTGGGACAATCTGGAAGAAATGAGCACATTCCTAGAAACATACAATCTCCCAAGAACTGAGTCAAGAAGAAACAAAAAATCTGAACCGACCGATTACCATCAATGAAAAAGAATCAGTAATCAAAAACCTCCCCCAAAAAACAAAAGTCCTGGACCAGGTGACTTCATAGGAGAATTTTACCAAACATTCATAGAAGAATTATTACCTATTCTTCTCAATCTATTCCAAAAAATTCAAGTGTAGGGAAAGCTCCCTGAATTTTTTGAGGCTACGATTACCATGATTCCCAAATCAAAGACATTACCAAACAAAAACAAAAACAAAAACAAAAACAAAACAAAAAAATTATATGCCGATATCTCTTAAGAACATTGATGTAAGATATTAACAAACTGAATTCAATAATACATTAAAACTATCATACACCATGATCCAGTTGGATTTATTCCTGAGATGCAAGGTTGGTACAATATCTGCCAGTCAATTAAGAAAATACACCACATTAACAAATCGAAAGATAAAAACCATATGATCATATCAGTAGATGCAGAAAAGTGTTTGACAAAATCCAGCATCCACTTTCAGCAAAGTGGGGATATACATCAACATACATCAACGTAATAAAGGTCATATATGACAAACCTACAGCTAATATCATACTCAATGGAGAAAGCCTAAAAGTGTTTTCCTTAAGATCAGAAACAAGATAAGGATGCCCACTTTCACCACTCCTCTTCAACATTGTATTGGAAGTCTTAGCCACAGCAATCACACAAGAAAGAGGAATAAAAGATTTCTGAATCGAAAGGGAAGAAAAAAACTCTCGCTATTTGCCAATGACATGGTACTCTATACAGAACCCTAAAAATCTCACCAAAAACTGTTAGAACTGATCAATGAATTCAGTAAAGTGGCAGGTTTCAAAATAGATATTCAGGAGTCAGTTTCTTTATTATACACCAATGATGAACTTTCTGAAACAGAAAGTAAGAAAACAATCCCATTTACAATTGCATCCAAAACAATAAAATACCTGGAAATCAAATTAACCAAGGAGACATAAGACTATTTTCAGAAAATTATGTCATTTAAAAAGAAATGGAAAAGGATTCAAATGAATGGAAGCACAACCGTGCTCATGGGTAGGAAGAATCAACATCATTCAAATGGCCATACAACTACCCAAGCAATCTATAGATTCAATGCAATCCCTATCAAAATACCAATGGTATTTTTCTGAGAGCTAGACCAAATAATCCTAAAATGTACACAGAAGCATAAAAGACCCCAAATAACCACAGCAATCTTGAGAAAAAAGAACAAAGTAGGAAGTATCACACTACCTGATAGCAAACTATACTACAAGGCAATAGTAATCAAAACAGCATGATATTGGCTTAAAAACAGATACATTGAACAATGGAATGGAATAGAGACCCCAGAAATGAATCCATGCCTATAAGCTCACTTAGTATGTGACAAAGGAGATAACAATATACAGTGGGGTAAAGACAGTCTCTTAATAAATGGTGTTGGGAAAATTGGACAGCAAAAAAAAAAAAAAAAAAGAAAAAAAAACCTGGATCATCTTACACTGTATACAAGAACACTCTCAAATGGATTAAAGACAAATGTAAGACCTGAAATCATAAAAAGCTAGAAGAAAATATAGGCATTAAATTCTGATATTGCTATCAGTAATTTCTTTTGCGATATATCTTCCTGGGAAAGAGAAAAAAAGACAAAATAAACAAATAAGACTACATCAAACTAAAAACTTTTGCACAGCAAAGAAAACTATCAATAAAATAAAAAGACAACAAACTGATAGGGAGAAGATATTCATTAATGACACATCTGATAAAAGGTTAATATCAAAAATATAGAAAAAACTCATACAACTCAACAACAACAACAACAAAAAACAAACTATCCAATTAACAAGTGGGCAGAAGATCTGAACAGCTGCTACTCCAAAGAGGAAATGCAATTGGCCAATAGACATATGAAAACATGCTCAAGGTCACAAATCATCAGAGAAATGCAAATTAAACCACGATGTGATATCACTTTCCACCTGCAGAATGACTATCATCAATAAATCAAAGAACAAGTGTTGGCAAGGATGAGGAGAAAAGGGAATCCATATGCATTGCTGTTGAGATTGTAAATTGGTACAGTTGCTTTGGAAAACAGTTTGGAGGTTTCTCAAAAAATTAAAAATGGATGTACCTTTTCACCTAGCAACTGCAGTTCTGGGTATTTATCCAAAAAAACCCAAACAATAATTCAGAAAGATCAATGCACCCCAATATTTGTGGCACCACAATTTACAATTGCCAAGATATGGAAGCAACATAAATGCCTGAAAACACGTGATTGGATAAAGAAGTTATGGTTCATATATACAATGGAATATTAGCCATTAAAAAAATGAAATCTTACAATTTGCAATGACATAAATGGATCTAGAGCTTATTATGCTGAGTGAAAAAAGTTAGAGAAAGATAAATATCATATGATTTCACTTATATGCGGAATCTCTGGAACAAAAAGAACAGACTAATCAAAAACTGACTCACAAATATAGAGGACAGATTGGTGACGGACAGAAGGATTGGGGGTTAAGGGGCTGGGAGAATGGGTTGAAGGGTTAAAGAAGTACAAATTAGTAGTTGATAGATGGTCATGGGGATGGGGATAACGGCATAGGGAATGCAGTTAGCATTAATATATTGGCTATGTGAAAAACCAAAGGAGAGAAGGAACAATTAGAGGGGTAGTTTGATAAACTATAATAATGTCTAACCAATGTACTGTATATTTGAAACAAATAAAAAATAAAATAATACAATAAAACCATTTGTCGAGTGAATGAGCAGCTACAATAGAGAAAATCAAACTTACAAAAAGCAGAAAAAAGAAATTTTACTGACTTTTGATTATTTTCACATTTTATTCAAGAGAACTTCAAGACTTTTTCCCCACTTCTCAGATATGTTAATTCCTAGAAGAAAGCCTCATTGAATTTTATGGTTTGCTATGGTATAGTGTGATCAGAACCAAAATCCCCAATTTACCCATTTAAAAAATATTCTTTTTAAAACTGTTCTCGGGATAAATTGATGCTGGTTCTATCTGAAGGCTGCAACTTCTCCAAGTTGTTCTGTTAGGGTTTGTTTCTCAGAAGCTCACGCCTGTGTATGCAGAAATTATTTCTTTCTTAAATTTGTTACAGCTTTCTGAAAGGGAAAAACCAAGTTATCGATAATTATTTACAAGGAAAATGTATACAAAAAAACTCAAAATACAGTGTTAAGAATGCCATTTATTTTAAACATATAAATAGGTCTCAAAAATACCAATCAATCTGATCTTTTTTGATATAAGAGAAGTGTGTCATTTAATTTAAGGAAGTTGTAGTGGTGATACTGACTATTTCTCAATGGGAGAAGATTATAGTAAAAATAGTATTTAAAGATAGAATTGGCATAGTCGTTACATAATGGAGAAACTTTTCACATTAACTGTCAGATTTTATAAATATTGCTTATTCTGTCATTATAATAAGAGGGAAAATTAGTATTCTATATTGATGGTAAATGTGATTTCTAGAAAGATAAGTCCACTCTTTGGTTTCAAGGGCAAGGATAAAATAACTGAGTATTCAACGGAATGGTGTTTTTAATAATATATGCATTGTGTATGCTGAATTAGAACATTTCGAGTCTGAGATTACCATTATCTGATAAGTAAAAAAAGAGAACTCTTCTGATAAAAGAGCTAACAAGGACTGTGAACATTTATTGAGAGATTTCAGGGAGCCGGGCACTGTACTCAGTGCTTCATATGCACTTTTTCATTTATCTTTATAAGAACTTTGTTAGATAGTATTGTCATCAGTGGCAGACCTGATGCCTAGAGAATTTAAGAAACTTGTCCAAAGTTATCCAAACCAGCAGTGGTTAAAAGATGAAAATGTAGGTTTGCCTTGGTTGTTATGCTTTGGAAAACAGAAAGATATCGACTTCAATAGTAAAACATTGTTTTGATGGCCTTTATATTTTGTATTTATTAATCTTAATCTTCATGATCTTAGGATTTAACATATTTATCATATTTGATTAAACTTTCATCATCTTAAATGAAAAGTTCCCTAGTTCCCTTAGTAATTAACAGAAGCAGGAGCTCTCTTTCATTTCCTGCATACAGACGTTCCTTTTTTAATGATTGATTGATTGACTGACTGATTGCACCTTCGGTCTCAGCCTCTTCTCACGGTCTAATTTTAGCTCGAATCTTCTAAAATATTAAAGCCACAAGGAGCCTCTCCCTCAAAAGTTGTTACCTCAGAATCAGCTGGCCTTACCCTGCTCAGATGTTACTTACTCCTGCAATGAGTGTGTTCTGAGCTCACTTCGAGGATTTTCTGTGTCTGAAAGGCACACTGTTCTTTTCCTATGATGCCTGTTCTTTGCTGAGTGCCTAAGTCCTTCTTCTAAGACTTCAGTTATGTCTCCTTCCACTTATTCTTCCTACCCAACTCAGATTCCTCATGAGAGCTCTATAGTGTAAAATATCCGAAAAGCCTCTGCCTGTACTCATGTGACCTGCAAGACTCATCAATCTGTTTCTGATCTGTGAACATGATCACTCAATTTTCAGGTCATAAACCCACTCTCTGGCTTCCAGTTCTGGATTCTGAAACCTGGAACCAGATAAACCCATGAGCTTTTTCATCCTAACTTGCATTCCCTCTGTCAACCCCATATTCCAGATCTAACCTATCATACTGGAGTGCTGTCCTCACTATTATCAGTAACATAGTGCTGCATTTCTCAAATCATGCTTCCTTGCTAGAAATCCTAACAAAACTATGTAGCATTGTTTCACCAAGCATTAAAAACAGATAATTCCTTAATATTAACTAAACAAAAAACTAACAAAACAATATAAAATCCTCCATTTTGTCAAAATAATTTTATTATATCTTCCAAGAAAATCTTAAAATCACCAGAAAGTTGAATAACTTTCCTTTTGTTTCTATAGATTTAGAGCTTTATAAACATTTTGTGAATTTTATTTTTCAAATTATATCTCTGGAATTAACTAGCATCTAATCAAATAGAACTCAAAATAACAACTATTCTGATTGGATTTGTTTTTCCTTTTCTAGTGCTTTATATAAATTGACTTAGGAAATTGGGAATTTTTTTTTCCTGAATAAATTCATTCACATTATAAGATCCATCCAAATCATTGTCTGTAGTCATATTCATTTTCGTTTCTCCATAGAATCCCATTGCACCAATATATCTTATATCATGTATCTTATGTACAGTTGATTAACATTTAAGTTGTTTTAAATTTTTGACATAATAGTGTATATGTCTACACTATAAAAAGCGAATTTTTTTTGTACATATCTTTTCTTGGCACATGAGTGCATTTCTGTTGGGTAAATATTTAGGAGTAGAAATTCTGACTAAGGGCATATGCATATGTTCACACTTAACTGATGATGTCAAACTGTTTGCCAAAATGTAGTATGAATTTATATCTCATCAGCAATATCTGAGAATTTCAGTTGTTTTGAATTTGGTTTTGTCTTTTTTAAATAATTACTTAATTGATTGATTGATTTGATGGTGACGTTGGTTAACAAAATCCAGTAAGTTTCATCTGTGCGTTTTAACAGTAATGTGAATATATATATACATTATATATATATATATATATATATATATGATTTGCACTATATTTAGCTCCCATAGTTAGATTTCCTTCTCTCACCACATATTTGACCCCTATTATCTAGTCTACCTCCACCTTCGCCTCATCCCCCTACCCTCTGGAATCCACTCTTTTATTCCAAGTCCATGACTCTGTTTGGTTTGTTCATTGTTTTAGGATTATATCACACATATAAATAATATCATGTGATTTTCAACTTTTTATGTCTGGCTTATTCAGCTTAGCATGATTATCTCGAAGTTTATCCATGTTGTCTCAAATGGCAGTATTTCCTCACTTCTTATGACTAATATTCTGTTGTATATATGTACACAGCTTCTTTATCCAACCATCTATCGTAGGACACTTAAGTTGCTTCCATATCCTAGGCTCTGTTCTTAATGCTGCTATGAGCATCGGTGTGCAAATATCTGTTCAGATATGAGTTTTCAAATCTTTGTGGTAAATAACTAGGAAACAAAATATTGGATAATGTGGTAGATCAATATTGTCTGTCTTTTTAATTTTAACCCTTCTGTTGAACATATAATACTTTCTTATGGTTTCTTTTACAATTCCCTAGTAGATAATAATCTTGAATGCTTATCTCTCTCTCCATATATATTTTTTTTTCTTTTTCTCTGTCTTTCTCTTTTTGTATGTTACTAAAATCCTAAAAGGCCATGATTATTCACAAAAAAATAATCCTTGGAATAAATAAAATGACACAAATATAAAAGAGCTGTAAGTTTACAAGTACTAGTATAGTTACCACATCAAGTTTCAGGAACTACTTAACTCTTTGAGACTTATTATTCTTATTCATTAAAATGTATTTTGGTGAAGGAAGACATTTTTTTGCCTGTTTTTGAAAAAAAAAAAACATTAAAGTCTCTTTCAAGTTTTCAGATATACATTGACTTACGAACAAAACAATGTAAATTCTATTCTTCTTATATACATAATCTTGCTCCAGGCTTACTAGATTCATTAATGTAAATTAATTACAACTACTAGGAAATCTTCCAATCTTTATGATATCTTTGAAATTAATTTTATTTCATAATACGCATTAAATAAATGTAGCACTTTATTCTTATAGGCGATATAAATAGGCAGTTCAAAATAAAAATATATTTAGAGAAGAATGAATAAAAATTTTTAAAATGCTCATTGTCATTATTTTTTTCAATTTGTGTTATAGAGTCAGGTAAGTAGCATACAAAGTTAACTGGAGTTTTAAGAAATTACAGGACATTTTTATACAAAAGTAAGTCTTATTTACCTGAAATATCTTTGAGATTGTGTCTTGCAATGCAGTCTGCACTTTCAAAAAAATTCAGAGAATGTTAAATTGAGTGCGAATATTCCAAATAGATCTTTACCAGATAATGCTAAATACAGTTCTTGAAACATACTATAGGCAAGGATCCAAAATAATCACTTGTTGACAACATATAAAAACTGATACACAAAATGCAAGCTTGACTCAAAAGATAATATTCCATATTAACTCTGAGATCGGACCCAGAAAGGAAGCTTTGTGGAAAAATGAAACTTCTGAGGACAAAGGGTACTTGGGAGGCCCCTTTCTCCTAGGAGTCGGGTTGAATGATGGCTCCAGGCACTCAGGCAGTTCCCGACAGTTGAATATACCTGCACTGTCAGGATTTTTGAATCTGCCTGAAACAAAGCTCCACTTCCTACATGAAACAATCCTGTATCCTTTAGAAACAATCCAGGACGCATGGATTCCGTGAGGGAAATGCACAAGGGTTTCAAGGGCTAAGATCAGTCCAGGATGAGATAAGAATTGGAGTAAGGAAAGGCAAAAGTGGCCCTAGAAGATCGACTGTGCTGTGATTGGGTGATGCAGACAGAGTATTCCTGCGCACAGCTGACTGATAGAGAATGCTCAAATTTCAAGGCTGGCCACTAGAAAGTCAGGATTTCTAGGACAAGCGTGTTCCCTCAATCACCTAAAAATCACCAGAAAGATATGAGGGGAAGGCTAGAATGAAGCTCGAGATCAACTCAGAGCAAAGAAAAGTGTCTCTAATCACTGTGAGACAAGAAACCGCCAGTCCGCGACCCCGGTCAACAGGGCCCTGGGCTAAACTTTGGCCTGACATTTACTGGGCCTCCTTGGGCCTTAAAGGCTGCTCCGGGCTCCCTCCCCTTCCTGCCAGGAGGCCCTAGTTCTGAGGTAGATTCTGCTCTTAGCCTGGGGAGGCCAGCAGCAAGAGCAGGTTGTTCGCCCCTGGTGGCCATAGTTTAGCCTTGACTCAATTCTTGGACTTTTTGAAATGTAGATCCTTGATGTCAGCCTGGATGGAGTCCAAGTTTATATTGGATTGAGGTCCATGACGTCATGGTCTGAGAGGTACATACCTCTCAACGTGTTCCCCGCCAACAGACCAGCCACAGTGAGCCACCCAGGAATCTCTCACAGTAGGACTGAGAGGATTCTCCTCATTTTTCACATTTCTATGAGACCAGGCCAAGCCCAATGTTTAAAGATCGCTCTGTAGAAAAGATTTATGAAACACTCACACTTATCCAGACATTCAGATATGCAAAGGACGCTTTACGCTCATATGTTGATTTGCACTCATACTTTAGCAAGGACACCTACATCTTTAAACACCTCAAAACAACCGGACACTCAAGAAACTTTCACATAGGCACACACATGCAGATATTCACACATTTCCACCTGCCTGGATATCCAAATGCCTGCATCTCTCTCTCTCTCTCTCTCTCTCTCTCTCATACACACACACACACACACACACACACACACATACAAACACACAGAATGGTACCTCTCCTACCCAGTATAGAGTTTATTTGAACTGAGATCCTCAGATATTAAGTACATGACACAGTTACACAACTCCCAGAGCAGGAAGAGCAATGAGGGAGGATGTGGCTGTCCCTGTTTAACTAGGACACAGAAAGACACCCAAGTTCATGATAGTATCCCAGCCAGGCCCTTGAAGATGCCTCAGTTTTCACTTCATGGTCTCCAGATGCCTGGGCCTTCTACACTCTCTTCAGCCCATTGCCATACCTTGCTCAAGGCTGAAAGGGGGAATGCCTGGTCACATGCCAATGGTGAGGACATGTCATCTCGCTTTGAGCCCCCTGCCAGGCTGAAAGAGACATCTCCCCAGAACCCAGGCCCTGGCTGCCCTAACCTATCTGGGCAGTGAGCATGAAGGCAGGATTGCTCCCGGAAGTTGGGTGCTTTCTTGGCTCTCGCAGCTTTCCTCTGGGGGGCAGGAGACTAAGGTGAGGATTGGGATTATGGAAAACTGGCCAGAAGTGGGCTGTAATAGGTAAATTGAGGAAAGTAGGAGTGGTGTCGGGTCACTAAGGATGGGAGAATAGGTGAGCGAAGGAATGTGGAATTGCCTGCAAGTTTCGAAAAAAAACTAAACAAATAGGGAAATGGCCTGCTTGATAATTTATATGCATTGGAATGGGACAGGGCATGAGGGTGGAATCTGAGAGTAGAAGACAAAAGCAATGAGAGAGGGAAAAGAACAGGACTTTAGGGAATGGTTAGACACAACAAAAGGCTGAGAGAGGGCAGAGCCCACGGCCTGGCCGAAATCAAGCGCACGCACAACAGCTGTGATTTATTGATAGCTAATCCTTCCACAAAGGAGCTTTAATTGGGCTACTCACCTTTACCAGTCCATGGGCTGAGAGAGGCCGAATTGTTGTCTCAGGCCCCTGCAGTGCTAGAGCTCCCCTTTGATATTTCACCCACACTGGGCCTTGTTGCTTGCACATTGCATCAGAGCCAAGCAAAGACAGGCCAAGGGAGAAAGAAATACGTCCATAATAGAAGATGCCCCATTCAAACAGTGGCACCTGATTCCTTGTTTGTCAGCCCAGAGACTTGAAATGGAAGTATGAATATTGGTGAAATGGACAGTTTTGGCAGGGAGTGAAGTGGAAGCTAAATAGCTGGCTATCTCGCAGGTCCCCTGCGACCTGTCCATGGGCGGATTTCCCAGGTGGTTTCGTGACAGTGACTACAATTTCAGGACATTTGCCAGCCTAGACCCCAGGGTGAAAGACAGCACTTGGCCAGCTCTTGGCCAGGGCTTTCCCCGAGACTTGGTGTCTTCACTCATGCTGGCACTGAAGGCAGGAATCCATTGATAACAGCTGTGATGGAGCCTGGAGCAGAGGGCTTCATTTCTCCACAAAGGTTGCACTTGTGTGTCCTGAACTTCAATTGAGTGCTCAGGATTCCTGCATACACCTGAGGCTCCATCAGTGGCACACTCTGCTCAGGCCCCCCACTACTGATTCATACCACTTCTTCTCCTGCCTCACCCCCGGCAGACAAGAGGGACAGGGTGTGCACTCTGCACTGGACGAATAGATTTCGGAGACCACATGAGAACCAAGGCTCAGGCCTTCTGCTTCACTTCTTGCATGATGACCCTCCATTCGCTGCAGGCCTAATGGGAGGCCGGCCTCACCTGTGTTGCATCGAACTCTTTCACCATGCAAGTCGCGTCAGCATCTTCAATCTGTTTGCCCGAGGGCCACAGACTGACTCCTTCGGCCCAGAGGCTCGTGCAGATGCTGGTTTTTAATGCGATGATAAATGGTCGTCTAAAAGCCCTGGGAATATTCTGGACTGCATTTTCTTAGAACTGCCACCTCCCAGCAGAACATCTCACATAAACATGCTGTGACCCTGGCACTTTTGACTGGCCCCTCAGCCCGCCAAAGGTAGGGAAATTTGTCATTGAAAGAAATAAGGCCGTTATGGTTTCACTCTTGTGTGTACCTGGAATGAAGGGCAAGACATAAAGTAGAAAAACAACCAAAATGAATTCTGAAACTCAGACAACAGACCGGGGCCAACCACACCCTCAAGGTGGCGGGAAGATAACGAAATGTGTACAGAGTCAGTGCCAGGGGGGCAGTCAAACCCCGGGTAGCAGGTGCTGAACATGCAACAGACTCAATGGCTGTGGGCTAATGGGTTGGCACACTTGACCTTTTCCTAAGGTTCCTTAGCTACATATTTCACCTAGGTTTCATTTGTGTAAAATGACAGACCATTGTGATGATTAGGGCGCTAGAGAAACGGGTATCAATTGGATTGTTGTGTTGAGTTGACAGGATGGTTTTCAGTTTCATGAGAACATGTTCAACACGTGAACCACCTGAATTGAAAATGAGGTGACCTCAATTGTAGGTTTTTGACTCTCAGTAAGAAGTTATCTTCTCCAAGGCCAGAGGTGTTACAGCCTAATACTTTCAGCATAGTTAGCCCAGCATTAAGAATTGAAAAGAATGCTGTGATGATTTCTTGATACTTCTTTTATCAATATTTTACAAAAGTGAACCTGTATAGATAAATGAACATTCTCATCAAGGACAAAGTTTACTGGGAGGCATACATAATTTTATCACTGTTTTAGAATAATCATTCCATTTGTAAATTTATACCAAAAGGTACATCTGGATCTAGGGATGTCCCTTGGCTATGGTTCCGTGATCTAGGTAGAATTAATTTAGACTAGTAATGTGCAGCTTTTAAAATTATATTACAGAAACTCAGACAGCGCATCATTTTGAAATTAACATTTCTTAAAATAAATATAATTGTTTTTGATATAATATTGGTTATCAAGAAAGTGGTAAATCATAACAACTCTTTTAATAACACATAATATACAGCTATCACAACTTAAGACTAAAGCTTTTCTTGAGTTTGTATTATTTGAACAATTTCTGCTCTGTAGTATGAACTGTGTTTTACGTGTTGCAATTGTTTTTAAGTATGTATATCAAAGTGTGTTAAAGTTTGGTCTTTTTATTTTGTCTTCCCGATTAAGAATTACTGTCCTGTAATCCTGCATATAATTATTTCACTGGAAAGATTAATTTGCTTTTTTTAAGAAGCCAATTAACTTTTTGTTATCGATGCGATTGAATTTAACACATTTAAAATAAGTTTCAGCCCTTATAGAATTTCATGTTTTCAGTGTAGGCACCAAAGGAATTGTAGAAAAGAGTTTATCATTGGTGAGATATTTTATCATATTCTTGTTTTACTGGTATTTTTTTTATCATAGAGTAAGTAACTTAATGTCCTTAAGTTTTCTCTTGTGACAAATAAAAATAATAACATTTATCTGGCAGGATTATTCTGTAGATTAAATGAAAATATACGTACAATGTCTGCCACCCTCTCCTGTAACCAGGCAGTCCAGTAATTAAACATATACATAGAAAAATTATGCTTTATTTTCTTTCTGTTAATTATTTCCTTAACATTAATTTTTATTACTTTTTATTGCTTTTAATGATAGTGATATGTGATTTTCAGCAGTAGCTCAGTGAAAATCTTGTCTTATATACTGGAGAAATTCCATGCTTCACACAAGAGGAATACAGGTATTAATTCCTATCAGGTATTATAATACACAAAAGCTTTTATTTTGTTTTGGTCTCTAAAAATTGATGTGATATGTATTTACCCTTGAGGTAGACTTTTAATCCATTTTAAGCTTTAGAAAATTAACATTACATTATTTTAAAAGTTAACGTAGTTAAATGACAATTTTCTGCAAGGAATATCAGTTTGAGCAATGCGTTGATGAATATTGGATCCATTAAAATTGATAAAAACAATCTCTGAAAAATACAACATTGTCTTCGGGTTTAAAATGCAAATGACTAATGATCTTGATACTGAGAAGTAGACATTTAGTTTCTTGCCAGATACTCTATATTTTCATTTTTGACAGGTATCGGAAGTGATACTTTAAAAAAAAATCAGTGATAGAAATGTCCATGAAAAGATAACTGGATAAAGAAGACATGGTACATTTAGATGGTGGAATATTACACGGCCATAAAAAATGAATTTTTACCATTTGCGATAACATGGATGGAGCTAGAGGGCATTATGCTAAGTGAAATAAGTCAGACTGAGAAAGACAAATACCACATGATTTCACTTATATGTGGAATCTAAAGAAGAAAATAATCAAACAAAAAATTACTTATAGATGTAGAGCACAAATTTGCAAATGCAAACAGGAAGTGAGGTTGGGGTACAGGTGGAAAAGATGAAGGGATTAAGAAGACAAGTTAGTAGTTACAAAATAGTCACAGGGATGTAAAGTACAGCATAGAGTCTATAGTCAATAATATTATAATAACTATGTATAGTGCCGGGTATTAGACTTATGGGGGAATCATTTCGTAAATTATATAAATCTCTAAGCACTATGTTGTACACCTGCAACTAATATAATATTGAATATCAGCTATAATTGAAAATAAAATTAAAATTAAAAGATATTTTTAAAATTCCTTTAAAGATTAAAGAGTGTATCTGTATTTATGTGCATATATTATGTCATATAGCTATAGAGTTAGTGTGCACACTTAGTCAGGTCAGGCTGCCATAACAGACTATTACAGACTGAGTGTCTTATACAGCAGACATTTATTTTCTCACAGTTCTGGAGACTGGAAGTCTGCGATCAGGGCACTTACATAGTCAGGTTCTGGTGAGGACTGTATTCCGGGTTTACAGAACGCTGCCTTCTCACATGTCCTCACTTACAGGCAAGTGAGAGAAAGCAAGCAAGCTTTCTGGTGTCTCTTCTTGGAAGGGCAGTCATGTTCAGATAAGGGCCATACTCTCCTGGCCCAGCTAAACCTAATTCCTTGATAAAGGCCCATCTCCAAATATTGTTCCATTGAGGATTAGTGCTTTAGGGGATAAAAATCAGTCCATGGTGTGTGTGTGTGTGTGTGTGTGTGTGTGTGTGTGTGTGTGTGTGTGTGTGTGTGTGTTTGTGTGTCTTTGGGAACTGAAGGATTTATTGAAAAATAATGAAATTAAAGTTACTGTATATTAAGATCGCTTCATAATTAGATATGAGTGATAGAAAGATTTAGAATGCTCTCCTGAAAACAATAGATTTTTTTTCCTTAATTGTTTTATTTTTGTCTCTAACTTAAAACAGCAGTGTACTTTTCTTAATATGTTAGGACTCACAGGAGATAGTGTTCTCACAAGGATTTATTGTTCTGCACATATCATTAAAAGGCAGCTAGTCATTGTATTCCAGAGGTTTTCAACCATGGACGGATATGAAGAACAATACGAAAATTATAATACACTGTGAAACACAATAATGGAAGCTCACGGTACTGAGAAAGCATGTTAGAGAAACATTTAACTGTATCTGAACATGGTCACCCTAGTTTTGAACTCTATTTCGAAGGAAAGTAGAGTTTAGCCACTCCACAAACATGTGGAAGGATCTTCCATGCTAAGACTCAGCATATGTAGAAATATAAAT
Source organism: Pteropus vampyrus (assembly GCF_000151845.1). Classification (NCBI taxonomy): domain Eukaryota; kingdom Metazoa; phylum Chordata; class Mammalia; order Chiroptera; family Pteropodidae; genus Pteropus; species Pteropus vampyrus. Next base: position 82,177 of record NW_011889635.1, read on the forward strand.
AAGGAATATGGGAGACTGCATTCAGTTCAGAAAATTTTAGTCATTTATTCTACCCAGAGTTAAATGGAAGTTATACAATGATACCAATTGAGACTCAAGAGAAATGAAGATTTCACATAATTTTCTGGAATTTAGATTTTATTCCTCTGATCATTTCTAAAAACTACCTAAGAATTTTAAGTTAGAGCAGGGGCAATGACAATGTAGGAGGAGGTTTGATGCACCAGGGAACATTTACTACATTCAACCAACCAGTTTCTCCTTTCATAAAATGTTGTCTTTATAATACTTAAGCAGCAAATTAAGTCATGTAATCTAATATAACAGATAATCCTACATAACACATATGTAAGACATTGAGATGTAAACTATATTCAAAACAATAAGAATTACTGGTCAATCTGTTTTAAAGGCTATTTTCTTCACTATGTATATTATTACTAAATTTCTTCCTTTTTTGTTGATATAGTAACCTGTGGACTCCAATTCTTTGCTATGGGACATACAGTTTCCTACTTTTTGAGAATTTCCTTGAATGTCTTCATTTTGGTCTTCTCGAGAACCAAGATAAATGAAAACTCACTTGTGTTTCTCACCAACTTATTTAGCAGATACAAAACATGTACTTTCTATTTGAAATGAGTCCAAAAGTTTCTTAGAGTTTCAGCCCAATAAAATTCCCATCTTTGTTCTCCAAAACTTCTCACCCCATGTCTAGTCATTCTTTGCAAGTCTCAAGAGAAGGAAAAAAAAAAATGGTGCAGAACACTTTCCCTTTAAATAAACTCAACCAATTGTGTGCCTTTTCTCTGGCTTTCATTTGGAACTCATTTCCTTAATAGAAATATGCCTCCAGTCTTCCCTCTCATATTGCTCATTAACATTTCTAGCTAAAACATTGTGACAGTAAGGCCAAGATCATAGATTTCATCAGGGCATTGCACCTTTACCTTTTTCTCTGTTAGTTGTCTTCATTTACCGTCACCTTTTAAAAATATTTTTTTCAATGAATAATTTACCACTTCTTACTTTCTTTACATAGAACTACTAACTGCAAATGGATTCTATTAATAAAGTTGTTACCTTAGAGCAGAAACAAGTAACCAGTTATTTGGTTCTAAAATTAATAGCACTCATTTGAGCACAAGGGGAAGAATTTTTGACCTTCGAGAAGACCATTTGTAACAATTGCAAGTAGTGCCCTGGCTGTCTCAGTTCATTTCTTAGTCTAACACATAAAGGCAATTTGGTAATCTCATTGCATCTTGCAGTTTATGAAGAAGATCCTATGTTAAGAGGCAATAGAATTGCCATAATGGATTCAGTAGTACTTGGATAATGAACAGGATTGTTTTGTTTCCTAGAAGGCACCCAGAAATTTGCATAATGAAAAGTCATCTTAAGTTATGGCAGAAGATACTACTGTTTGAATGAATGCGAATAACTGAATCAAAATGTGTATGTAGGCTTAAATTTGTCTTAAAACCTGGAAGTAACTATTAAAAAAATCCTAAGGCTGATGATTATCTTCTTCATCAATCATCTCTAAAATTATCATGCTTTCAAAGATTTTTGGAGAAGTACATTTCAGAGAGTTCCTGGGCCTCCTCATTGGTTTCCTCTTACTCCTGGGCATACAGTTTGACTATATTCCCTAGCCTCACTTGGTAGATAGAACCATGTGACTGAATTCTGCCAAATAAAATGTTGAACAATATGGTCTACTTCATTTCCAGGTCTGACTTAACCTTTTCCTCTGTTCGATGTGAGAAATGGCAAAAAAAAAAAAATCAGGCAAGCTTGTGAGCCATATGTTGATAATTATAGAAATATGATATAATAGTAGCTTAGGCCTTTCATTCACAGCTTGGAGAATACCTACCTAACTAGGAATGTCCTCAATGAACTGTTACATGAGAAGAAATTTAGGGGCTTATTTACAATGATAGCTAGTAATATTTCAATTATAAAGTATCAAACAACTAATGGCATAATAAAGTAATCATTATAAAAATTTTCTCATTATATTGCAATATTTCCTAGTTTGGCATTTTAAAAACAGTATTCATGGTAGAAAACTTCATTAGAAGTTTAATGACTAGCTTTGGCAAAATACACTCTTTCAGATTGTCATGATGGCCAATGTAGTATCTTTCCTTAAGAAAAAGAAAAAGAGTGATTGGTTGGTGCAAACTTCATGTCTCCTTTCCTCTCTTATTTTTTCAAATCCATTTGCCCCCTCGGCTAGATGCACATAACTTCCGAGATGCCAAACTCTGTTATAAATCCCCAATTATTAGGAAGATACCTTGTATTGGAATTCAGGACGGCAGACTATGCCACACATATTAATGCTACTTTGATGTAAGGATCATTTGAGCTAAAAGCAACTTAAAAAACAAGTGTGAGAAGGGCATTCTAATCTCCTTTTTCTTCCTGGAAACAGGAGATCAAAACGCCCCTGTGAAAGATGCCCTTCCTGCCCAAGGAGAAAACAAATTCTATAACAGGGAGTCAAAGCCAAGAGACTGCTATACAAAGAGGCCTTGTTAAAATCATTCTTGTCTCCCTTTAGCCTCCTTACATAGTTTAATTATTTTCTACAACTAACCCTCTCTCTCTCTCTCTCTCTCTCTCTCTCTCTTCAACTCAATGTGACAGCCTGTAGATTCTGTCATACCTTTGGGTCTTCATTTCCTTATGTGGGCTCCTGTGGCATGTAAAGTTTATATAACTATGTGTGCTGTCTCCTGTAATCTATCTGATGCCAGTTTAATACTTAAGTCTAGCCAAAAACCCCTAAAAGGGTAGGGGTAATAGTTTAATTCCCATACAAAATTGTTTCTGGTGGAAAGACATCGTCTTTGTGCGATCAAATTTTGGGGAACACAAATTTATAATGTAAGATTTCTGTTCTTTGTAGGGTGTAGGAGGAGGATGCTCATCAGTTATACATGGAAAGCAGTCATCCAACTTATGCAGCATTATGAGCTGAGGTTTGGTATTTACAACTCAGGAATGTCTTGATTTCAATGCTGAGGGTTTTGAATTCCTTAGGAAATACTAGTTTTCAACATATGACTAAGTATGAAAGAGAGGTTCTAAAGTATTTGTTTAGTTTAGAATTTTGAACTGGATTCTTCACCTAAACCTCTCCCTTGACCCAATAATCTTTTTCTTTTTTTGCAATGGCCAGTCATTAAATCTCGAAATCTCAGAATGAAAATGACTAGTTAGGTTAGGTTAGGCTGCTGCAAAAAGAAACACATTTCAATGATATAAATAACAAAGAAACAAGTAAGTTGGGCTCATGTGACAGTCTAAAATGAGTGTTCGGCTTAATGTTGAGTCCTCTGCATGTTGTTCTTTCATGTAGTCATTCAGGAACTTAGGTCAATTTAGCACCTTCCATATTTAGCATTCTGTTTCAAAATAAATTCAATCATTGTCACTTCCGTCCATGGAAAGGAAAAAAGACAGAAGTTGACATCCAAAGATTTTCCAAACCAAGTGAGGTGGGTGAAAGTTGCACATTTTACATCAGCTCACATTTTATCTTGAAAATCCTGGCAAGTGTCCACATTCGGCTTTGAAAAAGCAGAGGAATGCTAGTCCTTGTTAGACAGCTATGTCTAAGTTCCACCTCTACTACTGAGGAAAAAGGAAAATGGTGTTTGTGGAGAACTAGCACATTAAATGTGCAACTTTAGACACATAGATTTTGATTGTTGTAGATATTTTAAAAGAAGTTGGTTTCTATTAAGAATATATACTATTGGGTACATGAACTAATGGTATAACACTACAAAAAGATTTGTAAATATATATTAGGAAAATTGAATGCATTCTTCTAATAATAATGGAATTAATACGTTTTTTCCTTTGAATTCAAAACACATATCAGATGAACTTTTTTGGATGTTTTAAACCATTTCAAATTATTTTAGCTTATCAAATATTGATGTCACATATTCCAAACTCAACCTTTCTGGCCTTCGAGCTAAAGTTCGGCTATTTGATTACAATTAATTGCCTTCTCCATTTCCAGAGAAGTATAATCATCTTCATCACAAAAGAAAAAGAAGAAAAAAGTGAAAAGTAAAGCATGGCAGAGTGTAAATCAGAGTTATGAGATGTAAACTAGTTTGTGGAAGCTATCAAAAAGACTTGAGAGGTGGCATGAACTATTTTGCAAATCATTTTCCAATATACCTGTCCTACCTAGACAGAGATACAAAATCCATTGGTCTTTTTCTGAAATTAAAATATTTAAACATTGAATTATGACCCCCGTTTGATTGCTGCAATATAGCAATAGACCTGTTATATTTTCTAAAATTATTATAAACATCATAGTAAATACTTCTATATTTACTAAAGGAAAATCCTATTGTGTTGCCAGTTAACTTTTTGGTGACAGATAATTAGTAGGTTAGCTTACCAAAGCAAAAGTAGCAATACAACGGAAAACCAAACCTTCATTTTACATACTTAATTATGATGTCTCTGTTTTCATACTTAAAAACTGCCTTTTTGCTAATGGTTCTTTGAAAAATAAATAAATAATGAAGTTGGTAAAATCAGTCAAGGATTTTACAAAGACCACCCTAAATATTAAGCGAACTAATTTCACTTGTCAAGATTAGAACAGAAATTTCTGACGTCATTTTTCTTGTTTTTAATATATAATATTGGAATATTTTTATATATGCGTAGGAAAAGTTTTGATTTTTGTCTTTTCTCAAGTCCTGTGAACTAAAGTTGATTCCTCTTGGTCTGGTTTCAAGTAATTTTTCTGGATAGAAGGAATCTCATAATGGGAAAGCAATTTGCCCCTACAGATGTATGCTTACTTTTGTAAAGGCCAGATTGCAGCAATTCTTAAAATAAGTATGCACTTGATTCCCTTTAATTCTTATGGAAATTGTTACAGTTGAAACAGACTCATTTCTGTAACTTTATGACCTCTTCTAAGCAATCTTTACTTGAGTCATTTAATTAAGTTAAATGGAGGATCAAGACATTATTTGCTTTATCTTTCGTTAAATGATCATCTACATTTCCCAAGACACACTAAGTTCCTCTTAAAACTTTTGAAAGTCTATAACTCTTCAGACAATATAGTATTTATTTATATTATTAACATTATTTATTAATATCTTATATGATTGCAAACAACGTTCATATTGAGAAGGATATACAACACACAATTTCAAAATTGTAACTAATATTGACTTTAATGCATCATTCCTGTTTTATTTGGTTCTTTCAGGTGTCTTTTTGGACAAGGAAATATCAGTAATTTCAGTGCCTTCCAGTTTGTATGCCCAGATAATTATTTATTTATTTTTTTCTCTCTTCCCTTTTCTTGAAAGGAATTTCTTAAGGATTGAATGGGTAATGACATTTTCTTTATCTTTTGTTACTGAAACACCCCTTCTTTCTCAAAATCATCTCCAGGTGGCTTCATTTTTTTTTTAATGAATTGAGTCTAAGTATTAGCCCCTCCCTCCCATACATAAGCCCTAATTTCTAGTTACTACCATTCGGGCAAATAAGAAGTTTCTCTATATCTATATGCAATCTCATATCTTAATTTAAACCATTTTCTTCAATTTGATTTTCACTGGAAGTAGGGAAAAATGCATTAATTTTACTCTTCAACATTCTGTTCTTAGGGTCATATCATATAATGGATGAAATATAACATAGAGATCATTTAGTCAGCATGATAATTTAATACTTGATTTTTCTAATGTTCTTACCTCGATGTCCACTAATCTTTTTTTTAAAAAACTTACTTTGCAGTTGGAGGAATTCCACTCCCTAATGTTTGGATAAATTTGAAAGTTGTTATGTCAGTGCTTATGCCGAGATTATTATGACTATGGTTATTCTCTTACTATATTTTCTCTCCACTTTTCTTTGAGTCTTCATCAATTTTAGCATTCACTCCCACTTTTAGGGAGTATGACTGTGTAGGAGAGGAAATATCATTGTCCCTGGACCCTTCTGAGTTTTTAGCTGAGACTCTAATAAAAAACAGATTAACAAGAAAATAGCAAATACAAATTTATTAACATATATATTTTATGTATACATGGGAGAAATACCAAGGAAAAATGAGTAACTCGAAGAGGTGGCTTTAGAATTCAGCATTAAATATTATCCTAACAGAGAAATGTAAGAGAGGCCTATAAGCCTCTTAGGAGAGTAAATAGCTTTTTAGAAAGATAAATGGATTCTTAAAAGAGTAGATGGGAGATCTGATATTTTGTGACAAATTTTGTCTGGGTGTTGTGTCCACTTCTAGTCTCTTGTCCAGTTTTAAGGATTAATGTTTGTTAGCTGATGAAGCTCCTGGAGAGAGAGGATCTATGGCAATTGAGTTCCTTTTGGAGGTAAGAGAAGCTCAGAGAAAATTGATCCCTGAAGTTGTTGTTTTGTAATTGCCTAGAGCTCAAAGTAACCGACATACCAAATTGACCTATTTTGGGGTGGCATGTCCTAAACTTCTACTGTCGTAATTTCAGGTGACATATTCTGATACCCTTCCATTAAAATTGAACAAAAATCTTTGATTAAGACAGATGTGACAAATAATGCTTTCCTGTTTATTATTAGAAGGTATCTTGGCAAGGATTGAGAAAGAGAGCTCTGTACCGTGTAGTGTCTGCCTCTGATGTGGAAGGAAGAGTGATTGCAACCATGTAGCTGCTGACCTGACGGAAATATTAATTGGAGTTTCTAATACTAGTTTAAAATATCCTATAACATATGGCACTCTTCTACATTGTAATAATATTTAAATAATGGTATACTATGATCCTCAAGGTTTTCTTATTCATTTTTGTCTCCACAATAATTAACATATGTTAAATATATTCAATTTATTTATCTCAGTTATTATGTCAATATATGTTAATACCTATTTTAGTATAGATTAAAGTTCATATTAATATCTTTTCAATTACTTCATCTTTATTTCCCCAGAATTCTTTTTATAAATGTTTATGAGTACTTTGAATTTAATTTCTATATTTAGAAATACTAATAATACTTTTAACATTAATCTCTTAATGTCCTGTGTTTGTTAATGCAGGTCTGTCCTCTAATAATTAGACATCAAAATGAGATTTAACAAGCAAATATATTGTTAGGTGATATTCCTGTGTAAGAGAAATGATGAGGAATCAGGGTAAACCTTCAAAACACATGCCTTCTTATCCCAAGTGAAAAAGAGGAAGAGAATAATCCTAGCCTGCTGTGTTTTTAAATGACTCCTGCGTCATTTAAGTGAGATTCTGCATGATGACCAGGGAGTCCTCAATTCATAGTGAGATGGCGGATAAGTCTTGTCTCTTCCAGGAAGAGACCTGCCTATAAATTCTGTAGCAGTTAACATTCCTTGGCTGTACTTTATCTGGAAAGATTTCCTTCTAAATAAGAGATTTGGAGTCATTTTGATCCATTTTCTCCTTCCTAAAATGCAGCTGTTTGTATTAAATCCTTACAATGTATATGATTCAGCAATAAAAAGTATGAAGCCCCCAAAGGTATGGGGGAAGCTAAAGTATGTATTGTTAAGGAAAGAAGCTAGTCCAAAAACATTAATTACTTACTATATGATTTAAACTATTTATATTTTGGAAAAGGCAAAAGTATACTGACAATAAAATGATCGGTGACAGTAGATTCAGGTTATGGGAAGGTGAATAGATGAACAGGAGATTTTCTTTCACCAAAACTTCCCTGTTTGATACCATAATAGTGAATATATGACATTAACATGTGTCCAAACACAGTACCACATACAACACAAAGAATGAAGCCTCGTGTAAAATGTGGACTTCAGTTAGTAATGTATCAATATTGGTTCATCAGTTGTACCAAATTGACCACATTAATGCAAGACATTAATAGTAGGAGTAAGTGAAGGTGGGTGATGCATATGGAACTCTCTACTGGGCTCAATTTTACTTGAAACCTAAAACTACTCTAAAAAACAATGTTCATTACTCATTAAAACAATGCAGCTGTTTTACATGTGAAATTTAGGGATGGTGAAGACAGTGCAAATAGTAAGATAATGAGGTAATAAAATTCAAAAGTGACATCTATTAAAACAGAAGGTTTTAATTGATTTATGCTTCAGTCTTCCCTTTAAGTTTTAATTTAAGTAATTTTTAATTTCATTCAAAATTTGCAGGATTTATATAAAACGGCCAATAACACACCAAGTGTTGTTCTTGGGGGAAAAACAGAAGCTAGTGCTGCCATCAGGGATATGTCAGGAACATGGGCATCAAATCCAACTCAGATAAGCCTTGTGGAAGAGTTACTGGCGAAGGCCTCTCAGGAAGACATCTTTAAAATATGAAACCATCTGTCTCTGCAATGTGCTAGGTCCATATCTGTTTAAGATATAACCATATCCTCTAGCATAATCTTAGCAGTCCTTTTCTGGACAGTGAGAATCCAGGTGATCTTTTGACTCTTAGGCTTCATCACTAAAGCTGTATAGTTTCACTACCTGTGTCAAGTGCCTCTTTTATTGTAACAAGTTTTTCTCAATTATATCAGCAGTAAATCAAGCTTTAAAAAGTAAAATTCTCGAATTTCAGACACTCGGTAGCTACTTGTTTTACATTAGGTGTTAGAAAGTTCATTGAAAGAGTGTTAATGATGCATGGTTTATTATAAGATAATGAATTACAGCTACATGAATTAATAGCAAGAGAAAGATATTTTTTAGATTTTTAAGAAATCCTTTATTTGGCCATAATTCTAATCTCCTTCAATTAATCAATAGACTTGGATTGTACTCACAGAAAGAAAAGAGGAAATGGTAAATCACATTATATAACATTCAGAATGGTCGAACTGGAAAATACCTTTGAGATAGTTTACTCTAAGACTTATAAACTATCAGGCAGCTCATTCATCAAGCCTGTAGATCAAACCAAGTCAGATGATGCTTTAAAAAGAAAACTTCCATTGCTTGCCAAATATTAAGTTTATGGAATTCACATAAAATTTGGAATTTAATTTCCACTTGAAGATCTTCCTGAACTTGCCTTGCTGCATAGCAGTTACCCTTATTAAATAGAACACGCAGTGTCCAATTCTTTATTTCATCCACTTTCTCTATGAATTTATGTTCAGTTCATTCTATTCAATTTTGTTATCTTTCTATCCTCTCTGCCATCTGATTTTATGGATCTTGACTTCTTTTTGCTTTATTTTGTATTTAAATTATATGTGATTCCAAAAGGAATATGTAATATGCCCCAATCATGTAACTGGTACTTTACAGGGCGTAAAACAAAATAAAATGTGTCCTGGCAACAAATAGAACAGAATTAAAATTTGGTCATCTAATGCTCTTTATCATAGAGGCTCATTTAATTCTAGCCTGCAGAAAATTGCATTTATATGGTCTGTTTTTATTCTGGTAGAAAGAAGTACGTTGGAACAATTAAGACAAAGGTTAATGAGGAGATATTTTGTCTAGAAGTAAATCTGTTTTAAATATGTATTAACAAATAGAATTTTAAATGTTTTTACGAGTATGAATTGGATTTAAATTCCTTCTTAAATTATGACAGTTAATTTGTCTGGTATTAATGATTTCTATCGATAATGTAGAAAAATACACATGAAATACTAATTTTAAAGTTTGAAATAAAAGATGGCATTTTTCTATGTTAAAGCTGAATGTTCTTTGGCTACAGTCTTAATATTTCTGTACTTTATAATGATCAATAAACTAAATATGGAAAGCAAAAAATCTAGCTCTTATCTCACATAGTAATAAGTCAGACAAGTAAACAATTTAAGCAATGTCTAATTTTACAAAAAAGAAATTTGGTTTATGAAACTTATTCCAGAATATGACTAACATATGTTTTCTTATATCAAACTTAAGTTGTGTGCAATTTAATCTGTCCCAAGTTAGCAATTCATTGGTCTTATTATTGAAGCCATGTGAATTAGCTATCTATTACAGCTTAACAATATTAACACAAACATAGTAGGTTAAAAAACACATATATCATCTTGACGTTTCTGTAGGTTAGGAATTAGTCACCTGTATTCTCTGTTTCGTAGTCTCATACAAGTTTGAAATGAGGTATTGGCCATTGCTAGGGTCTCATTTGAGGCTTGACTAGAGAAGGGTACATTTCCAAGCTCATGTGGTATTCGTAGGACTCAGTTACTTCTGGGATATTGGACTGAGGGCCTCAGTTCCTCACTGTTGGTCACACATCACCTTCAATATCCTGTCACGTAGATGATTCCATGTATTCACTTCATATAGCAAAAGAAATAGAGTCTACATAATCACTGAGGTGACATCCCATCTACTGTGCCAATTTCTATTGGTTAGAAACAGGTCACTCTCTGGCCTTCATGCAAGAGTAGAGGGAGACTCATAGGTAGGAATACTAGCAGGGAGAGATTATTGAGGGCCTTTTTAGAGAATATTGTGTTTCCATAGCTGTCTAATTTTAACCCTTTTCAGGATTCTCTTTCACAATCACCATGGTCATCCACTAAGCAAAGTGACCAAAAGCATATTATCTTAATGTCTCTTTATAATCTAAAATGTCATACAGTGGATCTATTCATAAGCAAAGCAGTCCACCACAACCAACCTTAGTGTCACTTGTATAAGTGCCTTCCTTCTGGTGGTAGCCTACACTTATTTTTGTTCAAAATTAACAAAATTATGCTTTGTTCAGTGCACCGACACTATGATAATGACTAAACAAATTGCTTATAGCATATCATTGTGCTATCTCAGATAATTTACTTAAGAAGTATCTAAACATGTTTTTCATAAAGTAGTTGGAAATCTTTGATTAGAAGGGATAGAAATTGTATATAAAGGAGATATAAAAGAGAATTTATTTTTTTTCTCTAAATGACATAATGTTTACCAAACTTTAAGAACAGCAGCATTTAAAATATTAGGCAAAGTGTAGGGGATCTGTTTTCAACCCTAAGTAATTTCGTTTATGTTGGTATCATTATCAAGAAGAACCCTCACATAGAGTACAAACTTTTAAATCTGAGCAAAAAACAAAAACAAACCAACAAACAACAACGACGACGACGACAAACAAGAAACCAAATAAATACCTTTATGTTTTTCCTTTCTAGTTAACATTAAACATTTTGGGCATTACTTTCATTGACTTTGTATGAGGTATTTATCACACATGAACACTGAACAAAGAGAATTAATAAAGTGTCCTCATTGGCCAGAGATAGGAAATGTGTCCATCATATATTCTAGTTATTGGAAAGTATGGAGAAAGTATGATCATCCAAGCAATATCTGAATACTGTTAATAAAGGAAAGCAGAAAACAAATGGGAGAGTAAAGTAAATTGAGATATATTTATTGACCATATAATTAACATATGGACCACCATTAGGTGCTGGAGCATCTATGAATAAGATAGATTGCTTTACATTTAGTCAATCAATTTATACACTGTAGTGCCAAGGAACATAGTGATTTGGACAAGATGTTTATGAAAGCTTATATGTAATTAATTTTCCTGACTATACGTGTGTCTCGGGTTTTGTTATAAAAAGTTTCAATGTAGGCACAAAGTAATTGCTCAGTGAAATCTAGATTAAAAATGAGCAAATGAAGATAAAAATGTAGGTTGGTATTTTTAAAAGTATCAAGAGAAAAAGACCATGTGAAAGAAATAACAATAGGAATAATCTTATCAGTTTTGGAGAAGAAGCTAACTGTTATTACAAATCATATTGGTTATATTGACTAGATTACAAAAAGGCTCAGAGACATTGTTAAAATTTTGTATTCAGTAATCTAAATCTGTTGAAACTGGATAATATAAATACCTGTGAATTATAAAAGAGATTATTTGCATTTACTTTTGAAAATAAAGTTATGATAGCTAGTGACCATGCTATATAATGAAATTGAGATTTTGAGATTAAAACAATGTATTGTTGAAAATATACTTTTGAAATTAAGTAAATAGCATGGTACTGGGTACATAATGTGGCTACAGTTAAGCAAAAAGAGAAAATTCAAAATAAATATGAATTCTGAGATGCTATCTTTTCAAATACTTATATTACAGTTACAGCTTTATATTAAAGCATGAGTAAAGACCTGAAAGAAACATTTGGAAGCCATATGCTACCATAACATTAGCAAAACGATAGCACATTTTACTTTAGCAAGCGTTGAGGTAGCAAATTGTATCTATCTATTGTTTTCAGTCCAGAAACTGCATTACAGACAAGTGAAAAGAAGTTTTTATGATATCTGGCAGATAATAAAGTAGTAGAGTAGTGTGTTCCATTTTAAATTAAAAACAATGAGGCGACAAGATAGTCTTAAAGGAGCATTTGCATGGTATTAGGGCTGGATTCTTTAATGTAGTACTTCCTTAAAAACTTCAAAAAATAGTGTTAAACAAACAAGCACACACTTAAACTAACACAATTTTATTATGAAATTCAGGACTCCATCATGACAAAGTAGACAATAAAAAATTATTAATTTTCTCTAAACCTGCAGAGTTCCCCCACTAAGTTAATTTGCAACCACAGGGATTAGGGTTGGTGTAATTTCTTCTGTGGCCATTGTTTCAGAAAATGAAGAGGGTGAGTAGATGTTTACTCAGTGGGTATTTTCAACAGAAACCAGTCAACTTGGATTTGAAATTAATTTCAGCTTGAATTATTGTTTGCTCAATATTTTTCATAAAAATATGTCCAACTTCATTCTACTGGATCTTTATAAAAATTCAGTTATGGTAACAAAAGTGATTCACACCTCACCCAGGAAATACTAAATATTCAATTCTGGAAGCCTTCTCCTCCTCATATAGATATATATTCATGACATTTCTTCAAAATTAATGCATCCCACTTTCAGCTTTTAGTCATAATTATTACCTATGGGAATCTCTTCCCAATCTTCTGTACCATCTAAGAACTGTATTCCATGTCCTATCCTAGACAAATCCAAATAAACTTTAAAATCATAAATAATTATGAATGCCCAAAGAGCTACATCCATACTAAAAGACATTTATAATGTTTAATGTCTCCTGAAACAAGTGAAATTAGATGTACAATTAGCAATCGTAATTAGGTAAATCTTTTAAGTTTTGTCTACTCATCCTGGTTCGCTGAGAGTAGAATGGTTTGTGAGCTTCTAGGAATAAGTTCAGAGCTCTTTCTCACTCATTCTTTGTTTTCCCTAATATGTACAGCTTAGTTGTCCTCTGTTTTCCCCTTTTGATAAGTTAGATGGCCTGGTATAATAGGGTTTAGTCAAAAAAATAGTTACTATATCTTTAATAATAACATAAATATTAAATATGTTGTAAATGAATGAATGTTAATTCTGTTAAAGCATTTTGCAAGGAAATTATAAAGCCTTTTTCAAGTACTTCAACAACCAACCATTATAGGAAATTGCTGTCACTGTAGCAAGTGCTCAACATCATACCTTTCTACTGTGCTGTTGTGCCTCCTCTCTAAATGTTACTAAACTTTCTTCTCCCTTAGACTTCCAACATCTGACTGAAGCTGTGATTTCTCAATCTGTTCTGACACTTTCTCTCTTTCTCTTTTTTTCTATTAGTGGTAAGAGAATACTAGAAGTCAGGTTTTTATTTCAAATAAACATACTATAGCTATAGCTATCACAGAAAACTGAAGGCAGCTAGGATGGGATGTGATCAACTCCCTTGCGACTGTGTTGATTTTAAGATGTGCCATATCCAAGTAAAAATATTCAGGAAGCAACTGAATAACCCGAACTATACAAATTATCTTTAAAATGTTCCCACTGATATGATGCAATATTATACTAGGAATTGAGACCAGATTATGGAGCCAGACAGCCTGGGCTTGAATTTCTGCATACCTGGAACCTTGGGCAAGTGAAATGTGACTCAGCTTCCTTTGTGGAATATGAGTAAAACACTACTTATTCCAAGGTTTATCAGTAAATTATGTAAAGTGCTTATAATGTAATGCATTTTGTACACTGCTATACAAAAATGTCTTCCCTGATTGAAATAAAAAAGGTAGTCTACTTCCAAATTATCACAAACACTGTGACATTCTGAGGCGTGTTCCAAGAAAGGCAGAAGCAAATGTAACTCACAAAGAACAGGGGACTTTCAACAATCTATTTTCAAGTAGCAAGCTTCTAAGGAAAGTTCCTAATCTTTAAAGCACAGCTATTGATGACACAATTAGGAGTGATCAACTTTCTCTGATCTTTACTGTAATTCAACAGATGCCATTTCCTAACCAATGGACTGTATTGTGTTGCACAGGAAATCGCTTCATATCTTTCATCGAGGAAAAAACATTCAACCTGAATAATAAAGACATCACCAAATTAATATAGGGGAAAGGACATCTACTCAATTAGAGGTTTTTTATTTTATTTTTTCCAACCTGTCATGTGATGGATTCATAAGGATTGTGCTCCAGCAGCTCAGGTTCCATTCCATTCATTCTCACAAAATGTGCTTCTCTGTGGGGAGCTGTACGGCACTTCAGTTGATCCCAGGTACCATTCTCCTTGGCTTCCTTCTTTTTCTGATCATTTTCCTTAATATGTTCAATATGTCCATTAATTGTCTTGGCAAGAATCTTGCCCTTAACTTGTTTGTTTACAACAATGCATACTGTTACTAGGTAACATTGTAAAGTCTTCCAGTTTTGCCATGGTAGCATTTGTGGGGCGTTCCTTTTAGAACATTGCCTATTCCCTTGATATCTGCAATATCACCTTTCTTGTAGATTCACATGTATATAGCCAAAAAAAACAACTCCATGTTTTCTAAAAGGCCAAGAGAACATATAGCGAGTGCCTTTCCTTTTTCCGTTTGTGTTGTTCATTTTGGCAAATTACTGGAAGATGGCAGTTCTGCCCGAAGGACCATTCTGATACTTTCATTCTGTGATTCTCTTCCTTCAAGATAGCAGAGTGGCTCTACTTATTACCCTCATTCCCTCATAATGGCTTATTTTTACAATCAATTCATTTATTTATCAATTTATTCAACAAATTGTTGTTAATTCACTTCACAAATGTTTATTGAGCATCCATTACCTACTAAGTTATTCTCCCAGCCGTGAGTGCTACAGCAATGAAGAAATAGATTTCTGCTCTCACAGACTTTAACCATCCAATAAGTGGAGATAGACAATAAAACTTATTAAACTGATAAATATATAGCATTTAGGTAGTAATAAATGCTCTGGAGAAAACTAAAGTGAGGAAAAAATACCAGGAGTGCAAGAAGTAGGATATTATAAAATATCCCAAAGTGCCCCACTCTTCGCTCAATTATATATGAGCAAATTTATTTCAAAAAATAAATATCAGGATAAAACATTTTAATTTATTTAAAATAAGATATCATGTTTTCTAAATAACCAACGTATTAAAATATCTGTTTTTCCCTCATGTGTTCATAGCAGAATATACAGAATAATGAGATCCACTACATTATCAAAAGTATAATAATCTAATAAGATCATAAATAACTTGGTGAAACAAAATTTTATGAGTTTTTTTTTAAAACAGAATTTTGAAGGCCTTTAGTACAGTAGAGGGCCATCTAAATTTATGCTGAGGTGTAACAATGCATTGCTCCGAAATGTAATTGATTACAGAAACATTAACTGTTAGGAGATTCTTAAAAAAAATCCTAGAATTTCAAGGCATGCACCTGGGATATCGCTGATGTCGATCAATTCTGGAACATGGTTTCAAAAGCCAGTATGTATTCACTTTTATGCATTACTCTTAATATAAATAGATGCTTGTTAAATCACAGTGCCTTTTAAAAAGAATTATTTTCCCTGTAGTGTAAAGAAAATGACCAAGTAATCATATTTTAATTCTCGGTAATTTTGGAATTAACAACATCATGGGTGTTATCTTTGTGAATGCCCATCTGGACTATGAAACAAGGACCAGCTATGTGCTTTGAGTCCAAGATGATTCCCTGAAGTGGTCCTCGCCAATCTCCTATTTTTTTTTGAAAAGTAAGTAACATTATTTAAGGGGATGTTCAATAAATTGATAGTGTTCTGCTTATCATCTAATGAAATACATAGGACTAAAAGTTCTCAGTGAAGAAGGTAGGAAGATCATGAACACTCAGTGATGTTTCCGGTTTATTTTAATTTCTGATAGATGACAACGCTGAAAAGAGTTCATACTCTTGAAATATCAAGACAATAACATGCTATTTTCAGACTTTGTATATAATATTGTAGAACACTGTCATTTTTTGAGTATGTTAGATAATAAACCTTATTCTCATTCTGCTGTGAGGTACGGGCTAACCTCTGGGATGTAGTATATCATTAATTGGTGTGTGACTGCTAGACACTGCCTGAATTGTGTGGTTTCTGGTATTTATGTTTTCTTAGAATAAAGGTAAACACATGTTGAAATTCGTGACTGACATTTTTCAACCCGTGTATGTTGCATCATTTTTAATTAACACTCATTTCTAGGAAATTAAAATTTTTATCTCCACTTTACAAAGAAGAAAGAAAAGATGATGAGAAAAGGTTAAGTGATTTTCTAAAAATGATACTTGTCAGTAAATGAAAAGTTGAAGATTCAGTCTCACATCTTTTAACTTTGAAATCTTTCTTCAACATTTCAGTTTGATATAGTTTAACCACACAGAAAAGCAAGCCAAAGCCAATTTGTGAAGTGGACCAGCACAGATTCTGTGAGATATTACCAATAATGGGATAAAGGCTATCTTTTTTCCATTCATTGAAGGAAATTCCTTTGCACTTAAGCAATCCTTTTTTTTTTTTAGCAATCACACCAACGTGTTTAAAATCAAGGAGACCTAGGAAAGCTAAATTTAATTTAACCATTAGTAAAATAGAGGCTCAGAAAAAGCATGAATTGGGAAAAAGAATCTGACACGTTTACCTTTTACTTTGGGGCCATTCCTGGACATCCTATCACAACACTCCACCAATCAGTATTTTTAGAAGGAGGAAGAAGAAAAAAGAAGAGAGCCAGAGCAAGTGTACAATCATGTAAAATGTCAGTGGAAGAGAACGAGAATAAGATGGGTGTAAAAGGTAGAAGAGGCCTGAAAATTTTCCCATATGAGTTCAAAGTGATGATCTTAAAAATAAATCACTCTTTTCCTTTACTTCAAATCTCACTTACTGATCTAGCTGCACAGCTACAATCAAAACGCTTAAAAAAATCAGGTTATACACAGTGTGTCTTTGGAATTAAAGGAATTAAGTTGTCTTTCGTGATTAAGCATCACTTCCATAATTAAATGGTTTAAAAATACCAGACCAGTTCTTTGAGTTTTTAAAATCTTTAAACTGCAGGAGATTATGCTTTTTATAAAATCTGAGGAGTCAAAAGGTTAGAGTCAGTATAATTTACATTATGCAAACTACCTTGTTGCGAATAAACATAACTGTAAAAGTTGATCAAAAATTATATTTGTCATCTTCCTTTGAAACAAATGAGTGGTTAAACTTAAGAAGAAAAGTTTGATAAATATTTAGGTTGTGGAACTTGATATTTTTTACCAAATACCTCTGATTTCTAGGAATAGAAATATATTAGTACTCATATGTGAATATAATACAGCTTGCTCTCATTACAGTAATTTGAATATAAATCTAAAGATAATAACAATCTACCTAATGCACACATATATCCTTATATGTGCCCCTTTATGCATGTAGAGGTGAGAAGGAATAGCAAATTCATGAAATATTCTCTCAAAAATTCGGGAAGCCTAATGTTAACTATTAATTGGTTTAATGCCTGATTCTTGAATATTGTTGTTAACATTTCATGACTAAACGTTGCCTCTTCAGTCTGAAATACAGACTCCTGTATTTCTAACACAGTTTTATTTAAAACTATGACTATCAATGGCCTATGATCAATTCCCAGTCCGTTAGCTATGCAAGTAAGATCATTATGTAAATTAAGGTTAATTGATTGTTTAAAGGTCCATCCTTTCTTCAGAATTAGCTGCCCTTTGGTTTTGAGCTCTACCCTATAGCATATGAATAAAGATAATAAACAGAATAAATTGAATTCATTAAGGAAGTATTTGATTGTGATGCCTGTGCCAAGAAGTCATTAATGAAGTCACTTGCAAACTTTTATGACTATGCTGTAACTGAATTTAATATCTGAATGAAAATTTAAAATTGAATAAAAATGTAGAACTCTTTTCCAAAATTTGACATCATCAGCATTGAAAACATTTTAATCTTTTCATATGTATCATCTTAAACATAAGTAAAATTATAGACACTGTTACAATGAAATTCCATGTATCAAATATCCAGCTTAACATTATCCAGTCCTAGGAAATTTTTTTTCTATACTTCCAATTGCTCCTTCATTCTATTATTTTGAAGCAGAGCAGAGACATAATATTTCACCTGTAAATATTTTAATATGTATCTCTAAATATAAGAACTGTTAAAATTTAATCACGATACATTTCTTACTTGCCCCCAAATTAACAAAAATTCCTTCATGTCCAGAAATATCCTGTCAATATTTATATTAACATTTTATTCACATTAGGATCTAATGAAAGTCGATCTGTATATTGCAAAAAGTTGACAGGTCTCTTAAGTTTTTTTAATCTATAGGTTTCAGCACTGTCACTTCTTTTTATTCACTTTGTTCCAAAAAACAGATTTCTGAAGTCTAGATACTGATGACTATATGTTCAGTGGCTCATTTAATATTTTTCTGTCTCTATATCTGATAAATCAATAATTAGAAATAGAGTCCTGACTAGATCCAGATTTTTGTTGTTGTTTTTAGAAATAAATCATTGGTGATACAATATCCTCTTATTCTCAGGGTATCTACTTTCCAAGGCCCTTGATAGTTGCTTGAAATCTCAGATAATACTTAACTCTATATGTATTATGTTTTTTTTCCTATACGTAAGTACCTACAATAAAGTTTAACATAAATTAGCATAGTAAAGGAGTAATAAAAATAACTAATAATAAAATAGAATGATTATAACAATATAATAAAAGTTATATGAATATGCTCACTCATTTCAGGGGATCTCTTGCTGATGTCTTCACATCGCCTCAGTGTTTTTTGGTGCAACACATTGCTGTCAATTGGAACACATTTTCTGTTCATGGCTTCCGCCCACAAATGTAATGTCTTTCCCTTCTTAACTAAATACTTGTCATGCACTGCGACTATAACTTTCAGTGTGAGGTGCAACACAGCAAACCTAGCACAAATTTCTCTTTCCTTCTTCACAATTTCATGCATAGAAGATTTGTTCTTACTGTAGGTTTTAGCATATGGTTTTTCTTTCATGATGAAGCAGGGAACTTTTACCTTTTTACTAAAAGGAAGCACTTTATGGCTTCTTTTTGGCATATCTCAATTGCTAGCATCACAACAATTGCACTTTGGGCCAATCATTAAGTAAAAACGCGTAACTTGAGCACAAGTACCACAATACCAGGGAGGTTGAATGAAAACCCACAGGGCTACTGACTAATAGGCAGTGTATACAGTGTGGAGACACTGCACAAAGGAGTGATTCACTACTAAGGTAGAATAGAGGGGGAAAGATTTCATCATACTACTCAGAACAATGAGCAATTTGAAATTTATGAATTGTTTATATCTGAATATTCCATGTCATATTTTCAGATGATAATAAGTGAAAACTTGAAAAATGACACCAGGGATAAGGGAGGACTACTTTATGTACTATTTCTTTAAGGAAGTACAGCAAATTCCTTCCACTTTCCTTTTGTGATAGTAGAATTCACTGATTGTCATTTCCTACCTATGAATTCTTTTCAGTTCTTCTATATTTATTAGCTAAAATATTTCTAGAAAAAGGAAACTCTCCATATGAAATAATTGATTACCCAGAGATCCTGCTCCCATAGTAATGACAAGGAAAAGTATGTTGCTTTCCTTTATGTCACTGGACTTGACGATAATAAGTTAATTCAGTTTCATAATTCAAATGTGACTAATGAGATAAATAAATTTGATTTTATGAGCCATCTAAATTCTATTGAAAGTACTCAACTCGGCTGTTGTAGTATGAAAGGAGAAAAGACAATATGCAAACAGAAGGGTGGGCTGTACCTCAACAGGTAAACAAATGGAGATGACTGCACTCCAATAAAATTTCACTTACTAAAACAAGCATGGACCAAATTTGATCAAGGGCCTGTAGTTTGCTGACTCCTTCTGACCCTTACTTTTACTTTACACAATATGCTTCACATATTTTTTTATTTTCTTTTGGTTATTGCTTCTGCTTCATCTCTACTTTTCCTGTACATCTAAATTGAAGTAACTTTGTTTTCTCACTGTTAATATTGATAATATAATCGGTCATATAGTTATTTGTATCTTGTGTTCTAGGAGACTCCTCACAGCAGGCTCATAGTTTCAGCATTTCCTAAGTTCATATACATTATTTAGAGTTCATCTGAGTCCCTTGTAATTGAACCTAAATTTGGCTAGATATTTTATATGAGCTTAGTCCCATATTTTTTTTTCTTTGACTTAAATATATTACTCTATTTTCTTCTTCTTCGAAGCATTAATGTCGAAAGGTATAACTACAAACTGGTTTTCTTTGTAAATGGGTGTTGGACTGATGTCGATTTTTCAAAGAGTTTCCTGTTTTTTAAAGTCCAATAATTTATTTAACATACCTCCATATTGACTATTCTGAGTCATCTTCTGCTTATATATGCTATGTCCATTCAAGTAGTATTTCAGGAAAGTTTTCTCAAATTCTACATTTTAATATTTTTTCTGTGTCTTTATTTGTTTTTCATCTTAGAAGAGTCGTATTATATAAGTGATAAATCTCCTTTTACATTACTTTCTGTCTAATCTATTAACATCTTTATTCATTGCATTTAGATTTAACATTTTTTATTTATTTTTTTTCTAATTCTGATGCATGTTTTTCAGAGCATCTCTTTTTTTTTCATACATTAGCTCATTTTACTATACGAAGGTACAGTTTTAATCTTTCCAAAAAAGGACTTCGTTTATTTAGAGGCATTATTTTGCTTGCTATTCTCTTTTCACTTTGTGAATTTGACCATCATTCTTTTCAATCATTTAGGTTTAAATAAAATTAGTCTTTACATTCTCTTAAAATAAAGGTGCACTAGGATAGCTTTTCTAATTCACAGCTCTAGAATCTCTGTTTTAGTGTTTTTATAGTGTTCAAAATATATATCCTTTTATTTTTGAAATCCACTTGCTTTTTTTGTGCTCCCACTTTATTTGGATATATTTTCTTTTTCTTTTTCTTTTTTACCCTATGGTGTCTGTCCTGCTTAATTTATATTCTGCTCTCAATATTTTCTCCTTAGAGTGGATCTTTGTGCTGTGACTGCTTTTCTATTAGTAAATTTTTCATTTAGTGTACCTGGACATCTTCGAAGTTTACAGGTTCACATGATGAACAAAAATCCTTATATTTCCCTGAATATCCTTAAAAGAGTTGTCATTATACTTGCTGATATTGTAGAGATTTTGTTTATGTCAGTTGTTTTCCGCAGCCACTCACATTCTGTGATTTGGAAGTTAGGTTACTGCTCTATTTAATTGTAGATATTATCTATAGTGTTTTGGTTTGATAATATGTTTCCTACTTCAATAAGTTTGTAAGTGAAGAGGACACCTAGGAGCAGGAGAATTTCCAGAGAAATAACGATACAGGTTAATAATTTAGCCCACTAAAGGTCTATAGATAGTGACAAAAGATAAAAGATTCCTGGGCAGAAATGAAGGACTATATTCCACCAAAAAATGCTAGTAGGTGTATCAGCATAGTAATCATCAGCTCTCCCTAAGCCCAAAACTTCACAGGCAAATTGTAGGGCCAGATAAATGTGCTCAAAAGTGGAGTACAGCACAAAAGAACTCTAGATGTAGATGTTATGCCACTGTGAAAGCAAGCTAAGCAAGCAATTTTCAAATGGGTGATTAGGTAATTGCTGGACTATGTGATGCACTCCTGCAAATATTATCTCACTTTTCAGAATTGCTAGAAGCCAGAACTCATAAAATTATGCAGGCAAAGTGCCTGTGAATGTTACCCAAGGTCCAGATTTGAGACACATGCGAATGCTAGATTTTTGTGATTCTCTTTAGCAGGGTCACCTGGAGGAGTAATGAGAGTGCAAACAGAAAAGCAGGAGATGAATTGCTGAATTTCTCCTGAAGTGATCAAAGGGAATTAAATGAAATGTGCTGCCCAAATCAAGTTGCTGTAGGAGAGCACTTCTGGGGCTGAAAATGTCTCGTGGACGATGTCTCTTTTAAACACAGGTCTGACTCACAGAATGTTCAACCACTTCACAATAATAATAATTAATTAGGAACTTTCCTCCTACCTTACCAATCTTTTTTCCTCATTCTGCAACTGCAGATGATGGCAACCTGAGTTTTAAAAGAGCTGCTTCTAATAAACTGGAAAGGAGGTGATGAATAGAGAGAAAGGAAGTCAATTACAACATCTTCTTTCCAAGAACACATCTTAGCTGGGAAGAGAGAACAAATTTACCGTTAAATTCAGTTTGAAATATTAACTCATGTATTGAATTAGAGAATCTTTTATTTTTATAACTTAGCATGCTTATTGTACTTTCTATTAACTAGAACCACGTTTGTAAGAACTCATGCAATTTCTTGAGCTTTCATTCGACAACAGAAGAAAAAACTATCTCAAATCAGCAGAATAGAGGAGATAGTAGAAAAGAGAAGTAGACTTTTATGATTATATTTCATTTGTCTATATTAAGCATACTGACATTTCAGTGTGGCTGGCGAGCAGAATAGAGTCGAAATATTTGCAATGAATTTAAACTCCATGAAGGCACAATTTTTTGTCTATGTGTTTTGATACGTCCCAATACCTAAAATGCACAGCACATGAATATACTCAATAAAGGCTTGTCCAGTGAAGTAGTGAGTCTGGAAAGTTAAGACCAAATTAAGAAGTGATTTGAATATCAGGCTACTGGTATGCAAATATGCAGCATATATACCACATATACTTCCTATGATATAACAGACTAGTCCCTTTTTCATGGCCATATTTTAGGTAGTCATCACAACAAGTAAAGCCAGTAAAATGTCTTAATTATGGAATGTGTTTAGGAGAGGCCTCCCAGTGTTTCATATTATAAGGACTCTGAAGACTTTTGAAGATTTCTCTCCCTCACATTCATAGCTGAAAAGTAAAGGTTGATTTCTCCATCTTTCTCCACAAACCATCTGGTCTTCCAATTTCCCATTTTTTATTTCTCTTCTGCTAATCCCTTTCTGTCAGGTATCCATAATTTCTTCTTGAGCTCTCATGATTTCTTGGACCCATTATTTTTGATCAAATAAATATCTTCATTTTATGAATGAAAGATAAATGTGAATGCATTCATGTTTTGAAAATGGTATTTCAAAATTATGAATCCTTTTTTTTTCCTGTCTATGATTTCTGTCTCTCCAGACCAACTCAACCTCTCCTAGGTTCAGGACACATGTTATTGGTCATGAAAAGTCTTCAAGGAACTTGTGTTCAGAAAAAACTCGTATCAATATTACTGCCAAAAAATCACCCACATCTCATATGTTTATGTAGCAGAAAAGCAACAATGCGCATCTTTATAGCTCACTTTGATTTATTGACTACAAGTGAAGTGCAAGTTTTTTTATGGTAAAATGATAACTATCATTATATGTGGACAAAAAACCTATAGCTTTCAATAAAAAAGTCATTGTGTTTTGCTTAAATAACTAGCCTTTGAATCAGGAATAAAAGACAGAACAATTAAGATAAAACATAAATTGATGATAGAACTACTCCAATGCTATTGATTTCATTTTGTGGTATAACCTGAGGGTACAATGTGTAATACATTTCATTTTCTTGGCTTTTCTACTTATAAGCAGGTCTGTGACAAATTATGCTAATGACTCTTTACTCATAATTCACTGACTTGCAAAAGCATTCCTTGTATAACTTGAATAACAACATTGCAGAATATCATGATATTTTTTTCATTCCTAATATTCCAGATATATTCAACGCCTTATATTTCTAATATAAACATCACAAAATATTATGGTATTTTTTTCAGCCCTAATGTCCCAGGTATGTTCAAGGCATTATATTTCTAATATAAACATGTGGCAACAGTTTTAAAAACTGTATTCAAAACTTTATTATTTTAAAACCTAAAGATTACTTTATGACAACTGATACCATAATGTCCTTTGTGATATTTTTCTCTCAAAAATTCTAGACATCTTATATACACAGTTGAAAAATTACATTTTTAATATAACAAAATGATCTGTCCAAGACAATGATTCCATTGTGAAAAATAGTTGTGTTGAAAATATAATTTTAAAATGTTTGTGGAATTTTATTAATATATTTATGAATCCAAATACATTGAGGCAAAATTCTTTCCAAAATTGATTTGCTGAATAGATGACAATGATGTGTGATTTACCCTTCTTAATTAGAATATGGATTATATTACATATTTTTAAAAATGTAAAATGAAGGAAAGTATTATTTCATGGGGAAAACATTTTATATGGCTTCCAGTGACAATTAAATTAAAAATATTTAAGAGTCAAGGAATGAATAAACTGGTTCTCCTTAACTTATACTAAGAGTAAGCAATGCAGCCAAAACTTAGGCATTATCCTTTTTATTCAGTCTTAGGAACTTCTGTTTAAATAATATAGTTAATAATTTAATTTTTTCTTAGTGATTTTTCTCTGAATTTAATTTGGGATTCAAAATAAGGTTCATTGACTGGTTCACAGATATTTTTGCAAACTTATATTCTGTTTCTGAGACCACTAACATTTAATTGATATTAAAGCCCCAGAACTATGTAATAGGAAACTTCCATTTTTGTTTAAGAATTGTAACATCTTTTCATTTACACTAGACATACAACATTATATTAGTTTCAGGTTAATACATACTAATTAGATATTAATATAATATATGAAACGATCACCCCAATAAATCTAATACGCCTCTGACACATTATTATTACAATATTATTGACTATATTCCCTTAGCTATAGTTTACATCCTATGACTTTTTGTAACTACAATTTTTTTCCTTTTGATCCCTTCTTTCCATTCACCCACCCCCCCAACAACTCCTCCTATCTGCAACCATCAAAATGTTTTTTATTTGTATCTTTTAGCCTGTTTCTATTGTGTTTGTTTATTATTTTTTAAAGATTCAATATATAAGTGAAATCATATGGTATTTGGCTTTATCTGTCTGAGTTATTTAACTGAGTATATTACCCTCTATGTTCATCATGGTAGAAAATTCCCATTTCAATAGAAGCAAACTATGCCTTATTAAATATTGGGAAAGCACCACACAGAAGGAATGTGGATGGAATAAACCTTCAGAATTTTCATTTTCTCAGCTTCAGTGGGGTTCTCAATTCTGTTTTGCTTTCCATTTTCTAAGTTACTGTGCATAAAAATCTATGCACAGAAGACCTAAAACTTGTTAAATAGATACATTACACAAATAGCAACATTTCCATAAATGGAAACCTGGAGCCATTATATGGATAACATAAGCATAAAATTAATTAGAGCTATCAAAAATATGGAAGAAAATTATCAGACTTTTCTCCTACATACATTAATTGTTCATGTTGTTTACAAGTGCAGTAATTGACCCTCCAAAGTTTATTGTTATGTAATTAAGGTCAAGTCTTCAGTGCAAAGTAATGCAGCACTAATTGTTTTAATATTTTGTTAAGGATTTAGTATAGCTGTTAGATTCATTTCATTTATTTTTACCTCATAACAAATGGAAAGTGAACACTTTTTTATTTCGGTGACATATTCTATTTTGACCAACCTTAACAAGCTACTGACATTTTTGGTTTAATAAACTAGAGAAAGAAAAATAGCTTTCCATTAATGAGACAAAAATAAATTTCAACATTAAGTTTATATATTAGAAAGAAATATGGGAAAAAGAATCACATAGAACGAATATAAATAAATTGAACCTTCAGAAGTTTTTTCTCACCTTCAGTGGGGTTCTTGAGCCTGTTTAGCTTGGCATTTCCTAGGCCACTGTGTTTCTCAGTTTCCACATTGTTTGAGTGATTTTCCTTTAATCTCAAGGAATACCTACCTACACCTTGCTGTTTTTACTTACACTATTACCTCTAAAATGTCCTTCCTTCATTGTTTTGCAGATAAACTCCTATTTTATAAGGCTCATTTTAAAAGTTATCTTATTTTTGAAACTTTCCTTAATCATCCATTTCCCTGTATCATGGGAAACAAATACATCTGGCATGTGACTTCTCAATGGCAAGGATATAATATTATTCAATTTCGTATTGCTCAGTTTCCATTTCAAGAGCAGAGGTACTATGTGGGTGATCTCAGAGGAGATGCAATTTGAGATGGATCCTGAGGGAGAGAAGAGTAGAGATAAAAGTATGCAGATGGAGAAGATCTATTTCAGGGGAAAATAGTGAACCCTTCTTGGCTTGGACAGCAGACAATTTACCTAGTAAATTAAGTTTGATGGTGAGGGGAAGCAGAATTTGGCATCCCAAAGTATGCCTTTTGGGGAATTGGTTATTTTAAGCTGATTAGATTTAAAAAAATAAGAGTCGGGAAATATTTCTGAACTTCTCTTATAACTGCCTAAAAGAAGTTAAAGTGTACCTGCTCCATGAAGGGTCCTATTATATAGGTATCTATAGTTTCATAGGAACTAGTTATGATAGACAGGGAGAATCCAGCAAAGCCCTTTTGATCTAAGTCTTCTCTGTATCCCATTATTAAAGATAGCTCAACAAACATTTGTTTATCAAATGTTGTTTGATTTTCCACCTTCATGTGAATCGCTGTCCTGCCCTTTGAAGTCCAAAACCACAACGCAACATGTCATATATGCTTTAACTGCCTAATCTGTCATCGGGTCTCACATTCTTTTGGAACCATAAGCATTTTTCTGAGTTACATAAGAGGATAAGTAAGAGCACATCACTGTCTTTAAAGAGTTTATATTCTAGTGTGTAATAAATTGTTCAAGTTCCCTGACTTTGGTGTCAGACAGATCTGGAGTTCATACTCATCTTTGAACTTTACTAACCTCTCTAAGCTTTAGAATATTTGACATTATATATCAGGATAAATATTATGACACCTCTAAGGTTGTTTGAAAATTTCAAGCAACACGATATCTGTAATGTACGTAACTTATAGAACGACAACTAAATTGATGTGTTATAATTATTATTACTATTATATTTATTGTTATTAATAGCTATGATATGTTCAATGACATTTGAAAACAAAGCAATCAGAAACAAAATACTTAATTATTATATCTAGGAATCCATGTGTTTCTCTCTAAGTTCCTAGTGTAACCAATGGATGTAGTTTGAGACATTTTAGAAACAGTGTCATAAATTTTAGCATCTTTAAATTGGATCTATATTGATGATCAGAAGATGCATGAAAAAAACACAGAAATATTTACTCCCAAGCTAATGGTCATAATAAATAGTCATTTATTTTGAAGGAGGAAATGTGAAAAATAATATACTTCATCAATGATTGATCATAAGTGGAAAATTTGCATTTCATAATATCTTTGGTACTTAGGGAGAGAAACAGCACATCTTGCAGTGACACATTTTTATGCAGCTGAAATGATTACGAAACATAATGTGAAATGTTGCTGTTGAGTTCTGCTTCCCCCAGTGTCCTCACAGTCTGGATAATAACCGACCAATAAGTGACACAGGATTCATGTGTTGATAAAGGGCCATAGCATGCCTTGGTCCAGAGCATGCTGTGACACGGTCGTGCGGACTTAAACCTGAGATCCAAAGTGTGCTTCATCGGGAGGTTAGGTCATACGCAACCATCACGTTGATGCAAAGCCTTGAATTCAGGGAGTGTAGTGACCAGACTGTTTCTTCCTCACGGTGTTGCAGTTGCAGGCCGGGATTCATTCTAGGGTGCTGACTGGCACTTCTACCACTCGAGGTCTACGGGGGGACATGAAAATGTGCCTTGGAGCAGCCACCGTCTCTGCTTTCAATATCTGCCGAGCGTCAAAGAGATTCGGCCTATCTCGCAGTCTTCTTGAGGTGAATTCGTACCAAGTGGGATCGGGCAGCAATCCCTTGAGATAGAGGGGACACGCTGAGGAGACTGGAAATCTGTGTGATCCTTACTACGGCACGGGGCGGGAAAGAGTCCATTAGAGACAGTTTGTTACGAACGAGTAGGGAAATCTTCTCGAGGGCCTTTCGACCGTGATCCAGAATTCGGACGATTGACTGGGTGCTGCTATTGGTCCACGCGGTGAAGTCTGAGGCAACACTCAGAATGATCTCTATGAGCTGACTCTGGTCCTACCCGTCCACTCACGGCCTTCGTTTTGCCTTTGAGCGTGCTCCTATCCTGTCTGATTGGGAACCTAGGGAAACTCAAGACGATTCGCTCATGAATTAGCTCTGTCTGCAGTGCGACTTGTGTTCTGGATCAGAGGTGCCGCTTGCAGCTCCATTTGTCCAGCCATGGTTTTTGAACACTTACTCGGTACTCATTGCATGAACTGGAATTAAAGTCTTGGCGTCGTACTTCTCATTTCCTAAGCGGAACTTATGCGACGCAATGTTACTCGGTCGAGGAGAACTGCAAGCACATTTCTTGCCTGTGCAATGATCACGAATCATGACCGGAAATATGTCTCCCGTGTTTTGCTTGCCACCTTTGTTCTGAGCAACGCCGATCCTCAAAAACATTTCATATGTTTAGAAATTGAATGGAAATTTGGAGCCTTCTCCCTTAGTCTGCCGCAAGGAGGCACTGTCACAGTGGTGCAGCCCTGAAGGCAGGATCCAAATTGGGTTCCATTGGGAAGGTAGATCACTCTGAACTCTGCCGCTTGTTGCAATCCTTTAAATTGAAGTACTCTTATTCCTCAGACCTTGTATGTCAGGATGGTGCGCCAGGTACTTCCTGTATGAGACTTATCGGCCAGTGACTGGAATTGCTTGATGACTAGAGATTTAAGAGGCAACTTGAAATTTCCCTGTTGTATAGTTGTCTTCCACTCCAAAATCTACGAAGTGTAAAAGAACAACCTTTCCTAAGCTTTTGAAACCATGTATTTCAGGTAGTTTTCATTTGGACTAAATGAGAGACCACCACGGTGTTTAAGGAGCCAACGCCGAGAAGGGTTCTCTGGTGCTGACAGAAATGTGGATTAACTGGATCATCATGTGGATTTGAGAGGATGGTTTTCAGTTGAGTCACAGGGATGATAGCACAGGACATTGGTGTAAGGTGAGAGGAAGTTGTAGATAAGTGTCATACCAGGTGCTTGACCGTTTCACAGGATCATGTCGAACATGTGAATCCTCTGATTGGAAATGGAGATGAACTTAAATTGGAGGGGTTTGACTCTGAGTGAGAAGTTGACTTCTCAAAAGCCAGAGATATTACAGCATTCTATTTTGAACTGGGTAGCCCAGAATGGAGACATGAAGAGAAAGCTGTGATGCCTACTCGATGTTCCTTTTCTTCATATTGGACTCAAATAGGAAGCTTTGTGGAAAAAGGAACCTTCTCACCAGGTTAAAGGGTACTGGGAAGTCCCCTGTCTCCTAGGAGTCAGGTTAAAAAATGGCTCCCGGGATCCAGGCTTCACCTGTCAGGTTCTTTGCCTCAGTCTGAATTTCAGATCTGCTCCTCCCTGAAACAATTCCTATTCCTTAAGAAACAATCCAGGATGCTTGGATTCTGTGAAGGAAACCCTTGTGAGTGTTTCAAGGGTAAAGGTCAGTCTTTTATGAGATGAGAATAGAGCTTGTGAAGCATGAAAGGGGTCTAGAGGAACAACTGTATGGTGTGATTGGGTGATACAGCATCTTCCTGCACACAGCTGACTGATACGGAATGCTTGCATTTCAAGGCCGGCCACTAAAAAGTCAGGAAATTTGGGACAAGCGTGTTTCCACAGTCACCTAAAAATCACCAAAATATTACTAGGGAAATGCTAGGATGAAGCACGAGGTCAACTCAAAGCAGAGGAAAGAGAGTCTACTCACTATGCAGAAAACCCTGTGGGACAAGCCACAGCCAATAACCCACCCTGGCCATCAGGGCCCTGGGCCAAACTTTGGCCTGAGTTTTACTGGGCCTTTATTGGTCACAAAGGTCACTCGAGACTCCTTGCTTTGCCAACAGGAGGTGCTAGTTCTGAGGTGGATTCAGACCTTAAACTGGGCAGGCCAGCAGAAAGAGCAGGCTGTTCACCCCCTGGTGGAATGGACATAGCTATACAGTGCATGAAGCTCCCACCTAGTGATCCTGGGCTGTGGTGTGAGCAGCAGTCCATTCCAGCAGAAGTCTTTGATTCAATACTTGGAGTTTTGAAACTTAGATCCTTGATGTAAGCCTGGACAGAGTCCTCGTTTATATTGGATTGAGGTCCACGATGTCATGGTCTGAGAGATACACACCTCCCAACTTGTTCCCTGCAAACAGTCCAACTACAGTGAGCCACCCAGCAAACTCTCACAAAAGGACGGAGAGGATTCCCCTCACTTTTCACACGCTTCTTTCAGACCAGTCCCAGACCAATGTTTTCAGGTCTCTGGAGAAAGGATATATGAATCTCTCACATTCATCCAGATATTCAGATACGCAAAAGACATTTTATGCTCACATGCTGGTTTGCACTCATACTTTAGCATGGACACCAAACACCTACATCTTTAAACACCTGAAGACAACTGGACACTCAAGAAATTTTCACAGAGGCATACACATGCAGACATTCACACATTTCCACCTGCCTGGATATCTACATGCCCTCATCTCCCTCTCTCTCTCATTCACACACACACACACACACACACACACACACACACACACACACACACACACACACAGAATCATACTAAGTGGTACCTCACATAACTAGCTTTTAGCTTATTTGAACTGAGATTCTCTGACATTTAAGTGCGTGGCACAGTTATATAACTCCCAAGGCAGGAAGAGCAATGAGGCAGGATGTGGCTGTCCCTGTTTCACGCAGACACAGAAAGACACTCAAGGTCACGATAGTATCCCAGCCAGGCCCTTGAGAACACCTCGGTTTTCGCTTCAGAGTCTCCAAGGCCTGGACCTTCCACACTCTCCTCTGCCCAGTGGCATGTCTAGCTCAAGGACGAAAGGGCGTATTTCCAGTCGCATGCCTATAGTAAGGACGTGTGGTCCCACTTTCTGAGTCCCTTTCCAGGCTGAACGGGACAAGAGCCAACACCATGTCCACTAACCCAGTCCCTGACTGCCCCAACCTGACCGGGAATTGGGTATAAAGTTAGGCCTGCTCCCGGAAGCTAGGTACTTTCTTAGCTCCCACAACACCTGTCAGCGGGGCAAAGGGTATTTAAGGTGAGGATGGGGGTTGTGGACATTTGGTCAGAAGTGGGCTGAGAAATAGGTAAGTTGTGGAATGTAGGAGTGGTGTCAGGGCGCTGAAGTGAGAGAATGGGTGAGCGAAGCAATGTGTAATTGCCTGTACATTTGAAATGGGACAGGGCGTGAAGGCGGAATCTGAGAGTAGAAGGCAAAAGGAATGAAGAGTCAGGGAAAAGAACAGGGCTTTGGGAGACTGTTAGACACAGCAAAAGGCTGGGAGATGGCAGAGCTGACGGCCTGGCCAACGTCAAGTGCATGTGCAACAGCTGTGATTTAACGATAGCCGCCTTAGAATTCTCAGCTTGTACCATTATTAGCACTAAATAATTATTAGGTCTTCTTGATCACCGAAAACTGGCATTTGAAAAAGTGCTTTATTGCCATTTGCAACAGACTGTCTGTAATAGATTGAGATTTCCTGCACCCTGAAACACAGTACCATTGCAATGAGCACAAAGATTTCTTGTCTCCAGCATATACACTCTGTCCAAGGCATTTCTGGCAGATCCCACTTGGTAGGAATTTACATCAAGGAAAGTGCTCATTTTCCCAAATGTGCTCTTTTACACTTCGTAGATTTTGGAGGAGTTGAAGATGGCTGCACTATGGGGAAATTTCAAGTTGCCTCTTAAATCTCTAGTCAGCAAGTAATGCCAGTCACCATCTAGAATTTGCATACTGGATGCCTCATGGAGAACCATGCTGACAAAGAAGTCTATGGAATATAAATATTTCAATGCAAAGGATTTGAATCACAAATTACTGTTCTGAGTGATCTACATCCACAATTAAGCAGAATTTGGAAGACAGCATGTCTCCACAAGTATGTAAGTGCCTCCTTTGAAAAGACTTATGGAGATGGCCCTGAATTCTAAATGAATTCTGAATCACAATTAGCATTCAATTGTGGATCAGGCTGGATGAGAACACAGGTTGCAAGCAAAACTCAACAGAAACATTTCACATCAAGGTTCATAATCATTTCACCTGCATGAAAACGTGCTTTACCTCTACTCTACAAAGGAAACCTGTGCCACATGAGTGACAAAGAAGCGGTTTGGAAATGAAGCCTAGCAGCCACTGCTTTAAGACTTGCCTTCAGGCATTCGATGAGTGCAGAGTGTAAGTTTATGGATCCTGGCTCAGGTTCGAGCTTTTCGAAACATCTTCTCTGGTACTTCTTATGATAACAAGTAGCATCAAAATAGGGGTACATTCATGACAGAATCTATTTCAGTTATATGTGTTTCTAGAACAGTGGGGACAAGTGCGTGGTCCCATTCAAAATGGATGACATGAATTTCTCAGTAGGACCACAGTTTCTTGTTATATATTATTTTGCACACGGCCTCAGACTTCTCAGCACGTGCCGAAATGAGCAGCAAATCATTAATGAGTCTTCTAGATGATAGAACGCAGTCTTT
>NW_011889635.1:115301-117588 GCF_000151845.1 Pteropus vampyrus
GAAAAAATAATTGAGGGCCATTTTGAGGCAACAAACTGTCTGTAATAGAATGAGATTTTCTCTACATTGAAACACAGTACCATTATAAAGAGCACGAAGATTTTGTGTCTCTTCAGCATATACACTCTCCTTCAAGGCATTGCTGCCAAATCCCTCTTGGTACGAACTTACCTCAAGGAAACTGCCAGTTTTGCCAATTCTGTCTCATGCTTCACAGGTGTTGGAAGCGCAGACATCGGCTACACTAAGGGGAATTTTTCAGGATGCCTCTTAGGACAATACTGCAAGAATCCAAGTCACCAACCGATTAGTCTCATACAGGACACAACTGGCGCGCCAAAGATCTGTGGAATATAAGTTCCTCAATTCGAAGGCTTTGCATCAAGCTTAGGGTTCTGAGTGATCTAACTTCCCAATTAAGCCCACTTTGGATCCCAGCTTATGGGCTGTACCAGTGTGTCAGTGCCTCCTCTCCACAAACTAATGGAGAGGGCTCAGAATTTCCATTTGAATTTCTAATCACATTTAATGTTCATTTGTGGTTCGGCGCTGCTCAGAACACAAGTCGCAAGCAAAACTCGAGAGAAATATTTCCCATCATGAGTCGTAATCACGAAGTTAGAATTTGCAGAGGTCATTATGTAGTGGAGAAACTGTTCTCACATTAATAGTCTGCTTTTATTATTATATCTTATTCTTCCATTAAAATCAGAGGAAAAATTAGAATTCTATATTCATTCTATATTCTATATTGATGCTAAAATTAGTATTCTATATTCATGTGAGTTTAGAACAATTAGTGCACTATTTGGTTTTAGGGCCATGACAATATTCCATAGAATGGTGTTTTTAATAACATATGCACTATGCATGCTGAATTAGAACATTCTGAGTCTGAGATTACAATTATCTTATAGATAAAGAACTATTCCGATTAACGTGCTAAGAACTGTGAATATTTATTGAGAGACTTCAGGGAGCCAGGCACAGTAGTCAGTGCTTCATATGCACCTTTTTATTTATCTTTATAAGAATTTTGTTAGATCATATTATCACTGGCAATCTCGATGCCTAGAGACTTTAAGAAACTTGTTCAAGATTATCCAGCCCAGTAGTGGTTAAAAATTAAAATGTAGGTTTGCTTCGGTTTTTATGCTTTGGAAAAGAGAAAGATCTTGACTATAATAGTAAAACTTTGTTTGATGGCCTTTATATTTTGTATTCATCAACCTTATTCTTCATGATATTAGCATTTAGCATATTTATCACATTTGATTAAACTTTTCATCAATATTGTCTTACATGAAAAGTTCCCTTGTTCCTTTAGTAACAGAAGCAGCAGAAGCTACCATTCATTTCTTGCCTAAAGATGTTCCTTTTTTATTGACTGATTGATTGCCCGTTTGGTCTCAGTCTCTTCTCACAGTCTAATTTTAGCTCGAATCTTCTAAAATATTAAAGCCACAAGGAGCCTCTCCCTCAAAAGTGGTGACCTCGGAATCAGCTGATCTTGCCCTACTCAGCTGTAACTTACTCCTGCAGTGAGTGTGTTCTGAGCTCACTGCCAGGGTTTTCTGTGTCTGAAAGGCACATTGTTCTTTTCCAGGGATGCCTGTTCTTTGCCGAGTGCCTAAGTCCTTCTTCTAAGACTTCCGTCACGTCTCCTTCCACTTATTCTTCCTGGCCAGCTCAAATTCCTCATGAGTGCTCTATAGTATAAAACAGCAGAAAGGCCTTTGTCTGTAGTCATGTGTCCTGCAAGACTCATCAATCTGTGAATATATAAGTGATCTGTGAACATGATCACTCAAATTTCAGGTCATAAACCCTCTCTCTGGCTTACAATTCTAGATTCTGAAACCTAGAAGCAGATAAAGCCATGATTTTTTTTCATCCGAACTTGCATTCCCTCTGTCAATCCCATCTTCCAGATCTAATCTACCGTACTTGATTACTGTCATCTCTTAGTCACTGCTACCAATAACGTATTGCTCAAATAATATGAACTCCATTTTGTCAGAATTATTTTTTATACCTTCTATGAAAAGCTTAAAATCAGCAGAAAGTTGAATGAATTTCTTTTTGTTTCTATAGACTTAGAGCTTTATAAACATTTCGATAATTTTATTTTTCAAATTATATCTCTAGAATTAACTAGAATCTAGATCAAAGAATAGAACATTATCGGTCTCTCACTCAAAATAACAGCTATTCTGATTGGATTATCTTTTTCTTTTTTAGTACTTTATGTAAATTGACAGGAAATTTGGATTTGGTTTTTTTTTTT
>NW_011889635.1:118062-119180 GCF_000151845.1 Pteropus vampyrus
ATAGAACATTATCGGTCTCTCACTCAAAATAACAGCTATTCTGATTGGATTATCTTTTTCTTTTTTAGTACTTTATGTAAATTGACAGGAAATTTGGATTTGGTTTTTTTTTTTGGAATAAATTTGCTCACAGTGTATTTGTAAGATTCATTCAAATCATTGCCTGTAGTCATATTCATTGTCATTGCTCCATAGAATTCCATTGCAGAAGTATGCAATGGTTAATGTATTATGTACTGTTGATTGACATTTAGGTTGTTTTAACTTTTTGATATTACAAATGTTGTACATGTCTACACTACAGAGAGTGGATTTTTTGTACATATGTTTTATCGGCACATGTGTGCATTTCTGTTCGGTTAATACTTAGGAGTAGAAATTCTGATTAAGGAGATATGCATATGTTCACACCTAACAGATGATGTTAAACTGTTTGCCAAAATTTGGTATTAATTAATGTCTCATCAGCAATCTCTGAGAATGTCAGTTATTTAGAATTTGGTTTTGTCTGGCTTTTTAAAATTAATTCGTTAATTAATTACATGGTGACATCGGTTAACGAAATCCAGTAAGTTTCAGCTGTACGTTTTAACAGTATGCTGTCTCACCTCCCGTAGTTAGATTTTCTTCTGTCACCATATATTTGATCCCTTTGTTCCAATCTACCTTCTTCCTCGCCACTCCCTCTCATCCTTCTGGAAATTACTAGGCTATTGTCCATATCCATGAGTCTCTGTTTGTTTGTCCTCTTCGTTTGTTGCTTTTAGGTTTATATTCCACATATAAGTGATATCATGTGATTCTCAACTTTTTCTGTCTGGCTCATTTCACTTAGTATGATTTTCACGATGTTCACTCATGTTGTCACAAATGGCAGTATTTCATCCCTTCTTATGGCTGAGTAATAGTCCATTGTATTTATGTACCACAGCTTCTTTATCCAATTATCTAGCACAAGACATTTGGTTTGTCCATGTCCTGGCCTCTGTGAATAATGCTGCTATGAGCATCGGTGTGCAGATAACTTTTTGGATATGTTTTCAAGTCTTTGGGATATTTACCCAGGAGAGGGATTGCTGGATCATATGGTAGATCAATTTTGCCTGTTTTTGTTTTTT
>NW_011889635.1:119663-135537 GCF_000151845.1 Pteropus vampyrus
CTTGACTCGAAAGGTAATATTCCATATCATACTCCGGATTGTTACACATTTAATCATCTGAAAGACAAGCAGGTATTAAATAAATTTCTAATGCATCTAGAGTGCGATCAGACTTTGAAATATATGCACTGCCAGTGAGCTGAGGAAAGGAAAAATGATTTGGCCACTCAGCAAATAAACTATTTTTTCCTGATGTAGTATGTCCAAGGGCTTAAACCACATAAAAAAAAATCCTCAATCTTTTTACGTAAGGAAATTTTCAGTTAAGTGGGCCACTTTTTATCTACTTTGAAGGGCCTGAAATTTCCTCATTATCTATAAGCTTGGAAAAAAGAGTCTCATTTCTATTGCAGGTAATCAAAATTAAGGCACTCTGAATTAAATTACATTCAAACGAAGAAGTGTAAATTGAATTACTACTATATGAATGAAATAGTTGAGATCTCCCTTGCATGACAGTAAAAAGACTGATTTGTGTAGAGAAGGGAAAGAGTAAAAGATACAGACTAAATCTTAAATATGCAAAATTATCTTATCTGAACACTTCATTTGTGCTTACAAAATTAGACTTGGGTTTCCCTACTCATACTAATAGTAACAAAACTAAAATTTGTATTGTTCAGATGAATGAGGTATCAGAAACTGGTACCTCACAGCTCTCAACTTAAACAGTGGAAAATGTAGGCTTAAAATGTTCAGACTCTGTATAGACCCCACAGAATTCCAAAATAGATAGAAAGTCTTTTCTAAAACTACATAATATATAAGAATGTAAAAATAGCTGAAAGGAATTAAAGCAAAGATTATAAGGGAATCCAGAGAAGAAGATATCATGATACATGTGTATTGCATTCGACTTGTAAAATTGCAAAGACAAATCCAATATTTGACTCTGAGTCTCCAGCAGATCAAAAGGAAAACATTATTAGCTAACATAGGCTGTAACCATATAACAAAGCATATCAGTTGTTAGGAAGATAAAATTTTCTTGACATTTGGTTTCTCCAGTGGGGTTAAAGAAATGAAAAAACTGATCGATGCATAACTTCAGAAAAGAAATTATCAAAACTAAGTTCCTATTTTGACAAGAAGGGATATTTCTAGAGAAATGATGGTTCATGTTACTCTTAGTGTTGTCAGGCATTAGAAAGTAATTGAAAGAATATCTGACTTATCTGAAAATAAATAATTATTTCAAGTATTACACGGAAAGTCTTGATTAAACAGGTTAACAGACATAGCTATATGTAAAAATAAATGAACATAAAAAAATTGTAAATGAATATAAATTTGAGTTGTTCAGTTTATTGGGTAACATGGCACCTCTTTAGATGAAATTTGAATTCTCGTAGAGAAAATTGGCACATAGATATACGAAGACGATATAACGTGGATAAGTGCCAGATCGGATATACGGTAGTTCAGTTATAGGGTCATAGCCAAGAAGGCAATGAATCCTAAGGCACTTATGTATATTCACTTTGTTTAAGGTACAAACTATACGAGGTCAGATGACATGGTAATTATGAAAACCATGGTTAGGAAGATGTCTTAAGAGATACTACTCTCTTGAAACAATCAGAAGCATTTATATAAAGCTGGGTGTCCCATAGTTGGAAAAGGAGGATCAAAGTAATATGAGAGCTTAATCCAGACTGTTCCTTGTTTATATCTTCGCTATATGCAGCAACTAGGCAGAAAATTGTCATGAAATATTGCACTAGCTTCAAGGGACATAGACCACAAAATCTGTGATACATAAATGATGCTTTGGATTTCAAAATTAAGTAATCTAGACTATTTGAATTTTAAAATGTAGCTCTCAAATACAATAGTATTTTTAAAGCACTTGGCATTTATTTCCCCATGCCATTATTTTCCTAAGGTAAATAACATGCACACTATCAGAAATGGTTAAAAGACAGTCAAGGACTCATAATTCTAAAGCAATATTTGCATAACGAAAGACATTTCTGGCCCAGATTAATAAAATATAGCATTTTATAGAAAATTAAGAGCAGATCTGGGCATGAATCCAAATGATTTGACACCCAGCCCAGTGTTCTTCCACCTGGGTGGCATGGAGCATAGTCTCCAAGCCTGGGTGCATGGTTGTGAGTCCTGGCCTCGTCAAGGACTAGTTGTACACCATGGGCAGGACATTTTTGTTTATGGAAATCAGTGTTCTAATCTGTAAATTGAGAATAACCATAGTAGCTACCTCATGGAATTTTTGAGGGGAATAAATGAGTTAATTTCCTGAGAAGTATTTAGAGGACCTAGCATAGCATTATTGGATCTAGTATGAGCCCCCCACCCCAAGTGTGCTAAGTGGTATATTGAAATTTTGAATTAAAGTTATGTGAAAAGCAGCAAGTGAAAAAAGGATGCCCTATGTCCTACTGAAAGCGTAAAAAGGATGCCCTATGTCCTACTGAAAGCAGAAAATAACTATCCCATGTAAAAAGTACCTTCCCTACACAAGAAGGAAAGAGAAACATCTTTAGCATCAGAGGTGGAGAATATGGGGCTGAGAACCCTGGATAAACAAACATTTTTTTTTTTTTTTTACTGATTTACTACCTCTAGCCCAAACTCAACTTATTCCTTGCTAATTAAGCACTCAAACCCAAATTTCTTTGTCCTGCCAAATTCTCATCAGTTTATTATTGTGTCCTTTAAAGTGTAAAAAGGCTGCCTGCTTTGGTCATTTCCTTAGGTCCCACATGTATGAGATCTCCATATGTACATACATAATCAAATTTGATTTTCTTCTGTTACACTTTCATGTCAATTTAATTCTTAAACCAGCCAGAAGAACATAGAAGCATAGAGGAAAAATTCTACCTTCTGGATTATGCAAACTTGAGGTAAGAATTCACTCTCGGTACCACTTTTGACATGAGCTAGGCATGAGTCTGGCCTAGGAAAAGATGATACATTGGGGAAGCACTTGAATGTGCCACAATTCTTTTCCTCCCATCAGTCTCAAATCATCAGGCTAGGACTGGGCACTTTAAGCCCTCAGAAGCCCTAATCTCTGTCTAGAAGCATATTATATTCTCTCTGCATTATTACCCTTGCATATTTCTACATTTTTGCCACTAAGGAAATTTGCATTCTCTAACAGTGGCTATGTTTTTTTTCCCCTCTCAATAGCAACATTCTCCTAAAATCTCTTGTATCCATTTCATACTTATTTAGAAAATGTAATAAAGAATTAGAGATTCGTGAGCATCAAGAACTCTCCCTTTCTTGATGCTTGTTAAAAATATTATTGTCTTGTCATTAAATTTATATATGTCTTCTTTAATAACTCAAGAATGCAATGTTCATAGTCTTTTTGACATCCAGGAGACATTCAGCCAACATTTTAATTCAATTTTTCTGAGATTGAGTTTTTCATATCTGCAACTAGTAGAAGGAGAGATTAATCCTTCTTGCATTAACTTCTGGAAAAATATCAGAGATTTAAAAAATTAATCTTGATCATATTTTGCCTCTCCTTTTATTTGCAGTAGATTAGACTGATGGTTGCAGTTAAAATGACATGTAATAAACTGGAAAAGTTGGTTAATAAGTGGAAAGGTGTTTCTCAAACCAGATCTAACTTGTTACCTTAACACAGGGGATCATAATTCACATAGGACACCTGCATTTGAATAACATTTAGTTGCCTCGATAATTATTTCCTAAATTTTCATAGAAACTTAATATGTTCTCTTATTTTCTGCCAACATTCTACTTCTGATGATTCCAATCCTCCCTTCCCATGGGAAGCAACAAATAGTATAGATATTACAAGTCAGGCCTTGAACTATGGTAAATCTAACTTTGAATTCTGTCTTTGCTGGCTGAGCGATACTTGCAAAGTTACCCAACTTTACTAAACTTCGTTTTTACAACAATACAATTAGGAATAATTGCACCTATCTTGTAATAAGATGCATCCTTTATTTGTCAGTTTCTTTTGTTTCATTATCTATTCAAATGAATTCTGTAGACTAAAGTAAAGAAGTTTTTACAGTTCTCAAAAAATAATAAAGGCAAATAAATGGCAACTATTGCTATATATAAAGAATATATATTGATGACTATTTCTCAAAGGCCCAAGAGGAACAGAAAAGCTAATGCTTTAATGTTAAGTTCAATCTTTTTGATCTCATGTAGAAAATTATGAGTAATATGAAAAATATACACAACTTTTTAATTTTTTTTATGTTGGCCAAATAGTTGCTTTCAAAAAATTCTTTCTGTATTCTGGACACCGTTTCTCTGAGTATAAATATATATGTTGTAAATATTTGCTTTTAGCTTCTTGCTTGTCCCTTAATCATTTATAACATCTTTGTCACAGTAGTCTATTATTCAGATGTAACCAAATTGATCAGTCATTTTTCGTTAGAATAGGGGACTTCAGTTAGTGTTATTCAACTAATGGCCTGCCCCCAAAGAAAGTTAAATCAGAATAACTCACCGATCCACCCTCCATAGCCTTTGGTAACCACCGTTCTATTTTCTGTCTCTATGAATTGGACTACTCTAGGAACCTCAAACCACATAGTATTTGTCCTGCTTCTGGCTAATTTCACGTAGCATATATATTTTAATTATTTATATACCACATTTTGTTAGTCCATTAATCTGTTCATGGGTGTTTCCATACTTTAAGTTACTGTGAATAGTAATGCCATGAATATTGACATGCAAATGCTTGATGAAGTCGTTGCTTTTAATTCTTTCAGATATGTACTAAGAGCTATACCTTTAAATGATATTAATTCTAGTATTAAAGGCTGAAGAGGTAAATTATCATTTTACTTTTTTCTCCCTTATCTAGAAATTAAAAAGACTGATTGCTTATGGCTAATGAAAAACAATTTGGTGGATCTAGTTGTAAGTTATCAGCCTTAACCAATAGTAAACATAGAAGATATTCCCAAAATGACTCTTTTGTTCATTGTCCTTCTGAAACAATCCAAGAATTACACGAACGTGACATGAACATTCACATTTTTGAGTCAGAAATTAAATCCTTATATATTTGTATAAATAAAAGCCTTATTTATTGGCTTTTTTAAGGGTCTCGTTTACTAGAATGTCAATTGTCTAAGGGCACAGGGAAAGTCGGTTTTCTTTTTCTCTGTATTTTT
Source organism: Pteropus vampyrus (assembly GCF_000151845.1). Classification (NCBI taxonomy): domain Eukaryota; kingdom Metazoa; phylum Chordata; class Mammalia; order Chiroptera; family Pteropodidae; genus Pteropus; species Pteropus vampyrus. The sequence goes on from NW_011889635.1 coordinate 124,817, forward strand.
CGCACATACTAGGGTCACAATTTACATTTTCTAAAATTAACTTTCAACAATCTCTAAGAATATTAGAGATACTATTTCAGAGAATATATGTGTGTGTATGTATGTATGTGTGTGTGTGTGTATACACACATATATACACATTTAGAAATATCTCCTACTATTCTTTACATTGAATAAAGCACTCATTGTGTTACCTTTCCCCTAACATATTTTTAGTAATGCCCTTAATCTACTATCCATAGTGGAAGCCAGTAAGTATAATTTTATTCATTGATATTTCAGTCTCCTCTTTCTTGGTCAATTCTATATATTTATCTTCCCTTTCCTACATATAACACCATTTTGAATTTAAAATTTATCATTATACATTTCATGATGAACTAAAAAATTAACATGCAGGTATGGTAGATGAAATAGTCCATTACACAAATATTATGTAGTATGTGGTATAAAAGCCTCTCTAAAAATCTTTGGCTTCTCCCTTATCTGTTCAATCATGTTGATGTCAAGCACCAGAGCTTGGTTGGCCCAGATTCAGTGCCCTTGCAAATAAGATTTGTGTTGCTCAAAGTATGAGTTGAGAATTACGTAACTCATTTTCGCTCTGATTAAATTTGAAATGGTGTAAGATTCCAGGCTTTGAGGTTAAACGCAACACTTGAAAATGTTCACATTTAAAGATTTACTACTCCCATTCCCTCCCTCTTATCATTGTTCTACAAACACACCGCGCACATTGATTCATCTGGGTTTTGGCCCACTGTGGCTATCCTCCTCATTCAAGATTCACTGAGGTTCTTATGCTGAGCAAAGTAAGTCAGACAGAGAAACATAAATACCATACAATTTCACTTATATGCAAAATCCAAAGAACAAGAAGAACAAATTAATTGAAACCAGACTCACAAATATAAAGTACAATCTGGTGATGGCCAAAGGTAAGGGGTTTGGGGGATGGAAGAAAGTGGCAAAGATTTAAAAAAGTACAAATTAGTAGTTGATAGATGGTCATGCAGATGGGGAGCACGGCATAGAAAATGTAGTCAGCACTACTGTAATGGCTATGTGTAGAGCCAGAGGAAAGATAGGGGAATTGGGATTGTTTCATAAACTATATAAATGTCTAACCAAAGTACTGTTTACTTGAAACTAATAATAAACAAAAGATTCACTGAGGAATTAACCACCCTTCAGTGTCTTACAAATCCTTCACTCTCTAGGATGTCACTTGTGTTATTTCACCAACTGAAATGTCTCCTTCTTTGGAATCCACATGGCAATTTGTGCCTTCCTCATTGAATTACTTATTATAGCACATATGTTGCTAAATATGTTGCTTCAATACATTGCTAAACTTTCTATCTCTTTATTTCTCTCTCTCTCCGACTTATGTAGAGTAGTACATTGCCTAAAATTGTCTTCCTGAAACTCACCCTTTTCCCTAGACAGAATAATCCACTGATAGGTTGAAGGGAGGAATAGCCTGGAGAGTTCTCAGTAGTCCTAGAGAATAAATTAGTCCCACTGTTTTAATGTATTACAAGAAAAACAGGTGTTCACCCTAAGAGAAAGCTCACACACACATACTTCTTCCCATGTAACTCTTTAAACATCCTACTGAGACTCACCTTTACCTCCACCACCAAACTTTCCTACTGAGTTTTCCACCTCACCTTTACCTCCACCACCAAACTTTCCCCAGGAAATTCTGGAAATTATAGTTTATCATCAGCAATATCCACCAAAAAGTCAACCTTATGTGTGAACATTACTTTCCGATTATTTCAACCCTGCAATCCTCTCCAATACGAGACACTGCTACCTCGAAGAGTTGCTCCCATAATTAACATCGTGCAGATCCTAGGGGTAGACAGATAAAACATATATTTCTGACCCTGAATTGCTTCTTGAATATTATTCCATGTCCTTTGCCACTTTTCCCAATTTCTCAGAAGTAAATACCATCATCTGAATTTATCATGCGCTAAACTCTCTTGCTATAGTCCTCTACAGATCTCTTTAATGACCCATTGATTAATGGGATATTTTAGCATTTGGCTTACTGTTTTTTAGTCTCATTACAATATACTATTATTATCAAAAGCGATCATGGAAAAATCCACAGGAACGTTTTATTCACAGCAGCAGGTTACATTTGATCACTCCTTTCCATTATGAATCTTGTTCTTTATATGGTGCAACTATTCTTCCTTTTCCTAGTGTTCCTGCTACCTCAAGAAAGTGAATTCTAAGTATCCCTTGATGAACCCACTTTCTGACGTCTGTGTTGATTACCCAGAGAACAGTCTTTGGATTTTTCTATCTGCACCCATTTTCTAGGTGTCAGCATTTCATCCTGAACCACGATTTCTTTCCTGAATGCGTATCAGCACCTGTGAGTGTCTTGCCAAGAACTATACTTGCATATCAAAAAAGCTTCACAAACCTAAAATCTCCAAAAATTAACTCTTGTTATTGGCCAGCACCATACCTGGGGGGAGAAACGTGCAAAACAAAAAACGTAAGAGTCATTTATACTTTTCTTTAATACCACATATAATCCATCAGCAAACCCTTTTGGCTGTGTTTTGACTCTCTTATCACGACCTCCTTTGCCTACTACCATGGTTCAAGCCACTATCAAATCTTATCTGGAAAGTAATGCCTTATGCTCTGTTTCTATTCCTCTCTGATAACACTCACCCCACTTATATTCTGCACCAAATCTAGACTTATCCTTTTGTATTGGATTATGTTTAACCCTCTGAGCAAAACCATTCAACATCTTTCTTTCTAACATGTCTAGAATAAATCTCATATTGTAGCCCTGGCCTACACTTCCTATCTCATTTCCAATCAACCTTTCAGTTACACTGATCTCCAAGTTTTATACTGTAATGCCCTGAATGCTCCATACCTAGGAATCCACATCTTTCTCTCGACCACATGAATCTGTATTAAATAGCCACCGATTCCCTTGATATACTATTTGTTGAGTTCCATAGTTTGTATTAGTAGCGTGGTACTTTTTTGTTTGATTGCTATGTCCAACATGTAGAAGAATGCACATTTTAAGTATCCAAAAATATTTACTGATTAAAGCAATGAAATGAATCAATCAATAATTAATGGGACTAAAATATAAAATGAGATAAAAATCAACTCTAATGTATTGTTACTTGTAAATCATAATGTGAGACATATATTTATGTGTGTGTGCGTATGTATGTGTATATATATATGTGTGCGTGCGTGTGTGTGTGTGTGTGTGTGTGTGTGTAATGTGATTGATTTAAATTTCTGGACCACTTTTAGCTATAACTGGTTATTCAGATTAGAAGTCAGTGTTTGACACTGTAGAAGAGCTATTTTGCACACACAACAACAAGCTATTTTGCAAGCTTTATCTGCTTGGTTGATTTTTCTCCCTCTTAGGGTGTTTCAGGTGATAACACTATATTTGAGAAGAGCTCTGGTAATAGGGAAAGACAGGCAAATGTTCATGTGCAAAACTCTAGGCAATCAATAGCTGGTTTTGCCCAGGGAAATTTAGATTTTGTGCAAGAATGTTAATAGCAATTTTTAAAAATTATTGAAATACTTTTAGAAAATAGCTGTAATCTAAAATGCACTAATTTCTAAACTTCTATCTCAAATGCAAATGATATTTATAAATTAATTTCTTAGCAATAAAGCCACTGCAAATTAATGTAACTTCAATTATTAAAAATTCTTAAACTTAGTTGATAATAACTAATTTGGAAAAAATGGAAAATTCGCAACTTTAGTGTTGGACTGTTTTTTTTTTTAATTCTGTTGGTTAGCAAATTTTCTGACATATCTAAGTTTCTAAAATTTTAGTAAAGTTCTAAAATTCATAGTGTTGTGTTACATTCATATAGTTAGCATTTTGAAATTTAAAAATTACTGCAGAAAAAGTAATTTCAGAATTTGTTACATTATTTCTTCTCTTAGAAAATGGCAGCCTTATATTTGCCACTAGAAACTCCATCATGAGAATCTTTGGAATAATCCTGAATAAAATCCTTTAGAAGCATACAAATTCATGAGGAAAACCCATTTTTAACATCACATTCAGTATAACACATCACAAATAATTTGTTCTTCTTTTTGTAGTAAGTGTAAAACCCCCAAATGTGCTTAGTATTCACCTCATAATTAACCTGTATTTAGTTTGGCTCATTAAACTCATATATCTCCAAGTTTTGGATTTGGTTTAAGGAGGAATAAGTACTAAATTAAATCAAACAACATGGTTATAGTTTATTGGCAAAATTTAAGCACTTTGCTTTTACCGTAGTTTTCTATCTTAATTAACTGCCTCATACCTTAATTCTTAGCACAGAAGCAAACACTCTTGCAGCTTCAATACACCTCCAGTGGAGAATTTTTTCTGAAACGCTGGAGGATGATCATTTTCATCCTGAATCTCAATAGATCCATCTGCTGTATGGCGTAGAGTATATGAAATAATATATATATTTTTATTGGTGGTTATTTATTCTAAAAATGCATGGCAGGGCATGCTTATTGTACTGTATTATTTTTTTGAAATGATAAAAATTACTTAAATCAAAAAAAGTCCTTCCTAAATGTCAAGTCTAATACCACAAAATCCACAGAAGATAGTGATAATGATGCTTCTGGCACCAGTAATGTTAAGCTGTTGCTATTGCTTTTAATTTTGATGTCCTGGTAATTCATTTTACTTAATTTAATAGGCACTACAGTATTGAATTCTAATAATTTTAATGATACAATTCAATCGTTTATGTTTACAAACACTTACACACATTACCAAGTACACAAAAGTGACAGAAATAGAGAAACACCTTATGAAGTAAGAAAAACTGCCATAAACAATATATACATATACATTTTTTATTTTTTAAATTAAATTTATTGGGATGTCATTGATTAATAAGATTATATAGATTTCTAGTGTACAATTGGATGATCCAATATTCATATTTTGCATTGTGTGTACCACCCAAAGTCAAATCTTCTGTCACCATATATTTGAGTACCTTTACCTCTTTCTACTATTCCCCTTTCTCTCTAGTAACCACTAATCTGTTGTCTGTGTCTATCAGTTTTTGTTTGTTTATCTGGTTCGTTTTCAGCTTTTGGTTTTATATCCTCCAAGAGTGATATAATATGGCAGGCAAGTTTCCTGTCTGGCTTATTTTGCGTGGCCTGATTATCGCAAGACCATCCATGTTTTCACCAATGGCAGTATTTTACCTTTTCTTATGGCTGAGAAATATTCCATTGTTTATATGTACCACATCTTCTTTAGCCAATCATCTATCAGGTGTTTCCATGACGTGGCTACCATTAACAATAAAGATAGTATGTATGTATACATACATACATACATACACATTTCATACACTCCAGAGAGAGTACAGTAAAATAATCATTTAAAATTTCAATTCTGCAGTTATTAAAAAATCTCTAAAATTAACATCTATAGAAACATCTAGTACAATATTTACACTATTGATAGTCAATGATTGTAAATTTCCTATAAAATAATTTATCCATCTTTAACAATTGAACTGAAGTTTTTCAAGCTTCTTTATCATATATTAATCTAACAAACATTATTAGAATATAAGATATTGTGCTTCCATATCAATTATTTTTCAGTCCATAACTGTTATATGACTAATATAGAATGTAATCATATTTAATTTAGCTTTAACTAAATCATAGAATAAAAATTATGATAGCATTTCCATGCCATAAATTATGAAAACAAGTACAATTATGGAAAAATAATTAGAGTATGCACTGAAATATCTATCTAAATTCTTTTTAAAATTTTTATCTGCCAGGTTTGTCCATTTTAAACTTTATATGCATAATAACTTAATAATAATAAATATATATATTTAACTTATGTACTTATCTCAATTTTTAAAAATTGGTTGCTATTCATGTCTTTAACTTCTTTTCAATATGGATTGTGTATTAGTTTTTCCTCTTGATTTAAAAAATATTTGACTAAATATTTAATTTGTAAATTGACTTTTATTAGATTAAATCATTAATCTCTGTTGCTGAAATGTATGGAAAAGAATGTCCTTTTATTTGACTTGAATTTACGTTTATCTACTTTTAGAAAGGTGTCAGATTTGGTCACAAAACAAAAGGATGTCTTAATGATACAGTAACTAATCTAGAAAATGAAGGGCAGGAAGGGCAACATGAATGAATCTGGAAGGCACTGTATTAAGAGAAATAAGACAGAAAACGAAAAGTAAATACTGTATAGTCTCACTTACAGGTAACAAAAAAATTAAGCAAAAACTATTGAGCCAGAGCCTAGTTCACATACCAGTAATTCCACATATATACTGTGTGACCTTACATACATCATTTAACCATTGTGAGCTAAAGTTTCTCATCAATAACCTAGTAATCATATATATCTAACTAGATTAAATGAGCAAATACATGTAAGGCATTGAATAAATGGTAGCTTCACTATTTCGAATGTAACACAGAGCTTACTGACTCTCGAGATGACGAGAAACTATTAGTAATATCATCATCATCATCATCATCATCATCATCATCATTATCAGAGAAAGAATATCAATGCCATGAAAATTTTAAAAGATACTAGTAGTGAGTTATAAAATAATTGTTTTTACATGGGGTATTTTATAGGGAATATCAAATAATATAGTAGAAAATACATATATTTTTATTTAAATAGAAATTAAATAGTAATAAACAGTATTGGAAAACATGGCAAAAGCACCTTATTAAATATCCATTCTTTGGTTTACATGGCAAGACTACAAATTTACAGAAAACTCATTTTAAAGGTCAATGGTCTTTGAGTAAAAGGACACACACTATAAAATTTTTGATGTAAAAATATTCTGACATTACAAGCCTATTAAGAATCATATCTTAAAATGCAGAACTGTAGCTGAGACAAAAAAAATGTTTAAACAAAACAATAAACAAACTGTGCATTTTGTACATATCATTAAAAACAGGAGTATATTTTAAGCTCAAAGCTGTTCTACTTACATAGAAGCAATGACTGGTAAATTTGGTAAAATATATAAATAACAAGAAAATATAAGCCCATAGCAACAACAAAAGATTGTATCTTGCATATGAAATTAACTAAGCCCTTGAAAAGGTACATTGATGTAAGTATCTCATATCATTCAGGCAGTCTTAAATTCTCAAACACACACTCCCTCCACACACACACAATCAGAAATAATTATGATGGCCTTTTTTCTTGAGACTATAAAGTAATTAAGGTTAAATGAGATCATAGGGAGAAACTCTGGTCCAAAAGGATTAATGCCCTGATTCCTGACACAGAGTTCCTAAAACATCTTGTAAATTAGGGGTGACAGGAGAACATATTGTCCTGACATTGAGGCTGTGACCCTAGTTCCTAAAACATAGTTCCTAAGACCTTTCTAATTTTTCAAGTGATAGGAACATCTGATACTGAGCTCCTAAATCTCACGGAATTTCCAGGGCAATAGGAATATTTTTGGTTCTAATAAGATGACCCTTGGTGAACTTTAGGATAGGTGATGGTTGCAGAAAAAACAAGTGATGATTTAGAAGCTGTAACCTCTATTTCTATACCCTACTCTGAAGAGGAAAAATAACAGAAAACAGCTAATAATCGATCATGCCTATGTGATGAAGCTTCCATAATAATCTCTAAAAGAGCTTCCAGATTGGTGAACATTATGGAAACAGAAGCTTTTGAATGAGGATGCTTCCCAGTCTTATCCTATGTATCTCTTCCTCTGGCTGTTTATCTGTATCCTTTATCACATCCTTTAGTGCATAATAAACTGGTAAATGCAAGTAAGTGTTTCCCTGAATTTTGTGGGCTGTTCTAGAAACTGATTGAATTCAAGAAAGGGTATTGTGGGTACTTTTCATTTATAGGCAACTCAGAAAGACAAAGTTGTGGGTATTCTGAAGACTTCGTTGTTTTGATTGGCATCTGAATTAGGAGGCAGTCTTTTGGGACTGATTTTTAATGTGGGGTCTGCACTAACTCCAGTTACTATTAGAATTAAATTAAATTGTAGGACACCCAGCTGGTGTTGCTGAGAATTGCTTGATGAGTGGCAAACCCATATACCTGATGTTAGAAGTGTTGTATATATGGTAGTTCTGTGAGACTAAAAAGAAACACAAGTGGAGTGTGTGTTTTTTCCTATCTATTATATATTAGGATACTCACACACTTTTTGATCATTATGTTAGTCCTATGAAAAGAGTAAAAAAAATAATCTATAAGATAAGACTTAGTAGCTGAATAGATTTGTCATTAGTTATAAGTGTAAATTGGAATATTTTTATGAAAATTATGGACCATATCTCCATAAAAAGTCTAGAGGGTATATGAGTAAAGACTTTCCATTTTAGAACAGTCATGCACTCCAAGGATTTCGTTAAGAACTGCTACTTTCCAATGCCACTTGTGAAACAAACTAGATTTTCGGGAATAAGGGAAAAACAAATTACAATCCTCCATATGGTAGAACATTAAACAGTCATTAAAATGAAGATTTTGAAAAATATCTAATGATGTAAAATATTTTTGATATTATACAAACTAAAAAGAAAAAAATCCAAGATTTTAAAACCAAAAATATGTGATTAAAATTATTTATTTGTATGTGAGTGTGTGTCTGCGTGTGCCTGTGCGTGTGCATGTGCGCGCGCGCGCGCGTGTGTGTGTGTGTGTGTGTGTGTTTGTAGCCCTGGGGGGGAATTAAAATATGCAAATGTTAAAAGTATTCAAAAGTACAGGATTATAATTTATTTTCTTCTTTACATTCTTTCCTTAATTTTATCTAATGATAGTACTTTCATAATTAAGAAAAAGTTAATGTTAAATATGTTGAAAGACTAGAGGAAAAAGAGAAAACAGAAGTTATAAAGCATAATATACAAAAATGAAACACCGTTGGTTCCTTTCTATGTCTTTTGCTAAAAATCATCTCTTGCGTCTAAAGAGTCTGGGCAGACACCATGAGAATCTTTCCTGTTTTTGCATCATAAAGGCCTAGTTGATGCTAGTTAAGCATACATTATTTCCCCCCTAAATAAAAAGAAGTTGCTTACTTGTTTTTCTGTAAGAAAGTATTTCCTCAGGCATATATGATTTACTTGTGAAGATTTAACCAAGAAGCAATGTCTACAGAGAGAAGTAACCTTGTAAACCACAATCTAATTATTCTTTATCTGCATAGCTTTGCTTCATTCACTAGTCTACTGGTATGTAACATATAATAATTACATTTTTGTAAAAAATTTAGAGGTAAGACAAAGTGAAGCAATTTAACTATAACTACTACAGCAATGCACATGTTAAATTTAGTCCTTAGAAAGTATTTAATGAACTCCTGTTAAATAAGGGCTTTTATTTCCTGCAATTTTCATTAAATTCAAGCATTATTTTTATCTTTCCAAAATTTCTAAGAGAAAATAGTGTTCTTGAAGAAACATCAACCTGTAATTTTTGCAAAGTTCTAGTAAATCAGCTATTTAAATTTTCAAGCTTCAGTCATAGAAAAATAAAAAATAAAATTTTTATTATGATAGAAAGTGAAATCTAGCACTATCACTTTTAAGTAATATGTTAGTCCTCTACACTTGTCCCCACACTGCTCACCTAAATATTTCAGTCAACCATATTTCACTTTTTTGATTTGTCTGTCCCCACAAACTCTACTGAAATATTGCAGTAAACCACAGCTGGGGTCTACACTGGTTTTTCAAAGGGTAAAGCAGAATTTTTTGTTTTATCTGCCAAACATCCCTTCCTCCCTTATTTTGGACCCTGAACGCCATTTTCCCCCCATTTTTTCTCTCAATAAGCCTTATGCTCTTAGTCAAATTGTTGGTCACAGTGGTCTGCAATCCATCCTTGGCCAAGGGTACTTGTATGTCTTAACCCAGCCCACTCAGATGCTCTTTCTCAAACACCTGACTCCTGTGCTTTAGGCACATGATTCCAGATGTCTTGATAGCACTGCCCTCCTTCACCAAAAGCAGTATTCTGAGTTTCTGACCAAGATTGCTAAAGCTTATCTATTTTTTGTTGTTGTTCCTTAGACTCTATTCAACTTTTCCTTTGTGCAAGTCAACACATATTCTTTTGATAAGTTCTTTTAGTATGCTTCCAATTAAGTAACCATTCCAGGTACAGTTGGAAACAACCAATTTAGTCCATATCGAAGAACAAGGGCCATATCTTCCCACCTACAGAAAGAGTTTGCATTTTCCGTCCCAAAGTACCAAAGTATCAAGGACATTATAAAATGCAATTTTTTCTCTTAGTGATCAAAACTTAATCAAGTATTATAGTTTTCACATTTTCTCCTTTTCAAAATATTTGACTACATTATTATGACCATCAGCTTGAGGGAAAATATTGTCTGTGCTTTTGTTCATGCATTGTCTGATCATCAATAAAGATCAGATTTAGAGATGATAAAATGTATGACTGCTTTTCTAAAATGCTCCAAACTACAACCATTGGTTATACAAAGAACTTAGAGAAAAACACATGGAATTCTATTTACAATAATTAAGAGGATTCAATGAAGCATTTTTTTTGTATGTGATTGCTCTATTTTTAAATGTCATTCCAACATATTATAGCTAGTAATAATAATAAATATAATAGT